>NC_046228.1:1952254-2022254 GCF_009819885.2 Catharus ustulatus | reverse complement strand
TCAAATGCTATTTCTAGTGAAAAAAGCACAAACTCTTCACTTTTTCCTTTTGTTACTTGGGGGATTCTCCTTTACTTCTTGACAATTCTGACTTTCCTAAGTGAGTTTATCAAGGCAAGCAGAGGAAGAGATGATTGTTGCTTGTTCCCTTGCCCTCTGGTCATGACTGCTGCCTACCCCAAATCCTCATGAGGAAGTTTCTTACATAACAACAAACTTTGTGATCTCAGACTGTAGACACTGTTTTTTTTTCCCATAAATTTTACTTTACTATGTCAACTTCCATGTTGTTAATTTGGACCTTTTAGGATCTTTTGGTTATCATTCAAGTCCTGGGGTCAATGTGAGATGAAATAATTCACTTGTCAAAAGCATTTTACCCAGGATCAGTGGCAGCAGTTGTCCTGGGTGTTTCTGGAGCTGGACAGGGTGTGTTTTGTCCTTGTAGCTCCACCTGGGTGTCTACAGGAGCTGCCCTTGCTTGGCTTTTTCCGCTGGCTCAGAGCATCTGGAAAATGGGTGCAAATGCTCTCCCTTCAGTGCTTTTGCAATCACACCCTCCCTGGAAAGGGCTTTTGTCAGGCTGTCAAAATACATCTTGTGCAGTGCCAGGTGCTGGTGTCAGGGCTACGAGGTGAGGCATGAAAGTGCCTGAGTGTTTCCACCCCACCACTGAGGCCCAGGCTTGTGGCACCCCTTGCAAGGCTTGAAAGGGGCACAAATAATGATGACTGGGGTGTTCTCCCCAGGTCTCTCTACCCGTGCAGAGAACAGAAAACACTTGTAATTTCCTGCCAGCTTCTCCCAGTACTTCCAGGATTTGCTCACCTTGTCTCTTTCCCCATGCAGAACCCCGTGCCCTTGGTCCTCGCCTTCCCAAGCACGGCGGAGAAGACATCCACATATTCCCTACACCATTTTTCTCTTTAGTGGGTATTAGCAGATGTTCTTCCAGCAGACTGGCTAAGCACAAACAGGCTTTTAGAGCGACAGGTTCATGAACCAGGGGCCCCGCTGGCGCTCGCGTCCCCGGCTCCCCTCGCCACCCTCACCGCACCACGGAGAGCCTCGAAATCTCCCTCTCCCCAGCTCCCCAGGGCTTCTGCTGATTGATTTATTCTTTTTTCCCCTCCTTGCTGCCCGCTAAGCAGTGCCTATAAGTGGCTGTGCCGCGGTGCAGGGCTCACTTGCTGCTCCCAGATAAGCGCGTTAATCCTTTGTGCGGCGGGATAAGACACCAGCCCTCGCGGCTGCTCCGTGGTCTTTGCTCCAGTTGCTTTCCAGAGCTCTCAGAGCGTTGGGTCTTGGCCCATTGCCCCTGCTAGGCTGCTCCCTTAATGGATTAGCTGGACTTCAAGGAAAATCCTGCCTTAACAACAGCGAGGAATCGTGTGGTCCTTGCTCTACCTAAGGAGAGGTGCCAATGGTGTTTTCTGCTACCAGAGAAGCTGCTCAGGCTCTTTGATCCTTTCTCTCTCCTTGATTTTGATATCTCTACAAAAACCATTGCAGATGGGAAGGGGAGGAAAAAAAAAACCCCAAACACACCAGCCAAGCCACCCTCAGTTTTTGTTCATTTTTGTTCATTTCTGGTTTTTTCTGTTGTTGTTGGTTTTTTTTTATTTTTTGGTTTTTGTTTTTGTTTTGGTTTTTTTTTGTTTGTTTGTTTTTTGTTTTTTGTTTTTTTCCCCCAGCTTTCTCTTCTTTTCCTTTCCCCCCCTCCCTTGAGCCACTGAGGCGGCCTCATGGAAGAGAAACTAAATCGCTCTCCTCTTGCTTTGGGCTGTTTTTCATCACTTCTTCTGTGCTTCCTGACCCCAAAAAAGCAGGCTTAAGTTGCTTCATTCCTCCTCCTCCTTCACCACAGCCAGAGACACAGTTCTCCTCGTTTCAGCAGATGTGCCAAAGGTACTCTGCTCTCCCTCGGGCATAACTTCAAATTTTGGCAAATGCAAAGCTTGGACATGGTCCAGGAAAATGTTTTTGTCTTGCAAAAGTGTTTTTGTTTTGCTTTGTCCGAAAAGTAATTTATTTGAGCTTGAAATGTTACTTGAAACATATTGCTGAAACTCTTAGAAATCCGGAGTTTTCTTAATTTTTCAAGGGAGCTCTCACTGAGCTCCAGATGTTTTGCCACTGACCATCAGCTCTGGAAATGGGTAGCCAAGCAGGGAAATTATTATTCCTCTCAGCCTTGTCTATACCAGAAGGCACAAGCAGTGACACTGAAAAAATGTCAATTAACCTGCACTGTTGGTAACCTCAGAGGCTTCTTTTTAACCTGGAAACTTTTTTTTTTCCTAATTTTTTGTGCTAAAATTTCCATATGTGTGCGTGTACAAGTTAGGGTGCTCACATGAGCAAAGCCATGGATGTGATGCTGGAAATCCTGCTGCCTTTGGTCAGCTTTAGAGGGAACTAAAGCCCAGCTGTGCTCACAGTTAGGAGAATTCAGCAGGGCTAACACACATAAAAGCAGACACAAGATCCTTCATGTCTCAGACCAAGCAGCAGGCGAGCTTTGGGTCTTGCAAAAAAAATACTGGATTGATGTGAAGCTCTGTGATGGTGAAAATATGTGGGATTTCTGCCACCTGCCCTTTGCATCCATCCTGTATCCTTCTCAAGTCAGCTCATAACTGATTCTTCCCGAGCTTCCAGCTGCTTGGCATTTCTTGTGTAAAATAATTAATGATTATAGGGAATGGAGAGATCAGCTTAGGGATATTCAAACCTGGTCTTGGGCATTGGTATACAGGCACTCGTGTGCAGTCAGGGCTCAGTAGCAGTGTCAAAGGGGGAAAAAAAAGGAATTGTATGAAGAAATATTAGGAAAATTATTTGAAAAGAATATATAAGATATTTACACATTAAGGAGGGTCAAAGGTTGTTCCTGTATGGGGACAGGGCACAAAAAGGTGTTGGGACTAAGAGCTGGGACAGAAGTTATCGGTGTTGAGTTTGTTACTCAAATCTCCAGGAGCTGAGAGCTGTAGGGAACTGCTCCAGCTCTTCCAGCCCTCCCTGGGTGTGGTCTCTGGGGGCTGAGATGGACCTTTGGACCTGTCCAGGATGCCCAATCCCACGGGATCCTTGTGCAATTGTGTTCAATCCTGGACCCACAGAGTTGTTTAGGTTGGAGAAGCCCTCTAGGATCACTGAGTCCAACTGTTACCCCAGCATTGCCAATTCCATCACCAAACTGTGTTTCTGTGTGCTGGAGTTCCCAATAAATGCCTAAATGGCAGTAAATAAAACCCCAAAAATGGGGAGAAATGATGGGGTTTTGGGACAGCAGTTCATGCACTGATATTTTGAGACCTTGGAAAGTCACACAGTTTGCCCTGGAAATGCTCATTCCCTGAACCCAAAAATTGCTTCTCTACCATCAGGGTAAGCTGGGAAGAAGCTGCTGCTTCATGCCTGATTTTAGAGCTTGTGGTACAGCCCAGGAAAGCTTCTGAGGGCTGACCAGAACCATCTGCCCAGCTGGCTGCTTCCAAAAACATGGTCCCCTCTGTGGCTTTGGGAGTGATGTGCCCTGGGATGGTGACTCTGCCCTGACCTTGCTGAGTTTGGCACATTTTGGATCTCTAGCCAAAAATTATGGCACAGGAAAACTGGGCAGGGAGAGGTTCATTTTGTTGTTGAGTTTTCCATGCTTTGAGTTCAATGAGTGGATGTTTCCTAGGAAAGCATTTCCAGCAAAAACCCCCCAGAATCCTCTGTGCTCTAATTTAAAAGATGTGAACTGAATACTACTAAAATGAGTAGAAATACTGATGATAGTGGTTTCTCCATTGCACTTTGTGCCTCATTCCCAAGCTCCTGACTTGTGTCTGACTATGGAAAGGTTATTTTGAAGTGCAGGAGCCTGGGCAGAGCCCCCAGCTGCAGGAATAACAGGACAGGGGGCATCAACACAACCGTGTGGAATTGCAAAGATGAGACCCAGCCCACAGGACTGTGTTGGAAGGTAGCACACAGATATATCACAATTACACTTCTCTGAGACTGGAAATGCTGGGTAATTGTCTTTCCCTGCCAGTGTGCTCAGGGCGCTTTACAACAATAAATTTCACCAGGAGTGCTGAAGAACAGAAAGCACAATAACAGCAAACCTGCTGCTCCAGGAATGCAAGGAAACGAAGCTGTCATGGAAAAACTGGGGTCTGGGTGTGCAGGGTGGTGCTACCCCGAGGCTGGGGCTCCTGGCAATGGGCATGGATGGGGAGGGGAGGCAGTGCCAGCCCCAGCCCTCTGGAGCACTGCCCACCCTGCCTCTGCAAGGAGCGAAAGCTCGGGGCTGAACATTGATTTAGGGCAAGGACAACGCTCTCTTTGCAGCCAAAACAAAATTGTGTGCCAATCAAAAAGGTGTGAGACAGGCTGTTGTTGACCTCTGGGGAGTATCAGAGGACAAAAATCCTTGGAAGGAAATTCAAAAAGCAGCCTCCAGGGAAACCAAGCACGGCTGGAAGTGCTGCAGCACCGTGGTGCCAGGACCCCTGAGCATCCACACAGCCCTCCCTGAAAGACACCTCTGATATCCCATCCTGTGGCTAGAAAACATCTTCATCTTGCTTCCTAAATGGCAGCATGGGTTGAGATTCGAGAGATTTTGTGCCTGGATAGTTTCAGCCCCTCCTTTAGGGTCTGGGGAAATCCAGCTCCAGCCCTGCCTGGGAGAGGACCAGAGTGCTCCTTTCTCTCCTCTCTCCTCTTTGCCCTCTCTTCTCTCCTTTCTCCACTCTCTTCTCCCCCTCTCTTCCCTCTCCACTCTCCTCTCTGAACTCTTCTCCCTCTTCTCTGCAGTGGATGGTGAGTGCAGATCCTTCCAGCAGGTGCCTGTTGTTTTTGAGGCATGTCCTACAGCAGGACCTTGATCTCACTGGGGCCTTAATAATAGCAAGATACCAAAAATAATCAGAATATATTTAAAAATGGACAGGAGAGGGTATTTGGCTCGTTTGCAATGGCCATTAGATAGCTGATACTTGCTGTGTTTGCTCTCTATGCTTCAGAGCCATCCATAATTAGAACATATTTTTGTAACCCCATCTTGGAGCAGATTTGATTTTTAGGAAGGAAAAATGTCACTAAATCATTATTATTCATGTGACAAATCCTGAAGGGTAAATTTTTTTTTAAACACCACCTCTATCAGTCTCTCCCATGTCACCTAACTTTTATGCAATAACACTGTTCCCTTAGAGATACCGTATAAAATATCTCTCACTTCCCAATATTATTCATAGAATTCCCATTATAGAACATTGAAAACCCAGATTAGAAGAGTACAAGAATATTTTATGACCAGTTTGAAAATGCTGTTACTGCTGCAATAAATTAAGAAGTTAAATTACTCCCACATTGAGTATTGATATACTGTGCATGGCAGAAAAATTCCTTTGAAATATACTGTACAATACATATAGAGAAATTCCAGCCCCTTTGATGGCTGCCAGCAAAGGGGGTTGTGAGGACTTGGGGGTGGGGGATTGGGTTGCCAAGTTTGGTTTTTAAAGCAGCAAGTTGAGCAAAGGCAAAATCAGAGCAGCAAGATTTTATACAGATAATTGGGAATATTGGGATGTTGCATTTAATCACCAAGTCCCTCATTCTCCTCTTATTCTTTATGAACTCTATGGACAGGATATTTCCTGGGTCAGCAGACCCAATTTCCCATAATGTGATTTTCTCTTGCTTATATCTATGTGGACTTTTATTTGTGGCCTTTACCTGACCACTGTGGATGTGTGATATGTATATAACTCTTTTATTTTAGGTGGGTTTTAATTTTAGGTTTGTTTTTTTTTTTTTTTTTTGGCTGAATGATCATTCAAACTCAAATCTTTGCCAAGGGAAAAGCAGAACAAAATTAGGAATGTTGGATCCAATCTGGCTGATGGGATATAATTGCTTTTAGATATAAAGATACTCAAATAATTAATTAAGTCAACTTTTAAGCTTTCTATCTAGTTGTTTGCATTATTGGAGCAGTGTAAAGCCACCAGAATGTGCCAGATAATTTTGATGCAGGAATTTATGTGCACAAATTTATTTTTTTTTCTGCTTACACAGCTTCAATTGTGAAGCATTGCACAGGGAACTGCACTCATACAAAGTGGCTGTTACAACTTCAGGTAAGAGCTGATCTTTCCCATAAATTTCCATGTGTTGTCTACTGGGCATTTTATTAAGGAAAATAATTGCAGAGATTTGCCTGCTAGACCAGATTGGCAACCAAACCACCTATTCTGGGAAAAAAAAAAAAAAAAAGGTAACAAAAGAGCCCTTCTGCAGATTTTGCAGAGGAATCCAAAGAGCTGTGCAGCACCGGCAGCATAAGCAGCTTATTGGGGCTTGCCAAGAACACAGCAAATCCAGGCCTTGAGTTTACAATAATAATTACAGTGTATTCTGCTGATTGCAATATTCTGGCCCAACAGGGCCTGTTTAACTAAGCTGGCCCTGGAATCGAGTACCTACAAGTAATGTGATCTATTTATTAACGAGTGTTTTTTACAGGAGCGTCCATTCTGAGCTCCCTCATTATTCCACAAACGGGGAACGGGCTTTCAGCAAGAGTCGTTTGTATAAAACGCATCAAAGGAGTTATTTAAGAACAACACAAACCTCGATTAAGCCCTGGTGTGTGTTTTGAAAGGTTATTCTTGGAGGATTTTCCCTCCCAAGCAAAGCCAGGCAATGAAGGGTAGAAACCGAGCAGAACGTTTTTCCCTAGATGCGCCAAAAAAATTCACTCAAAGATCAGCAGCAGCTTTCTGCAAATCCCCAAGCTTAGGCGTGCTTGTCGGACCCTTGACTCTTCTGTGGAGTTGGTTCTTCTCAGATTAAGGCCAGCCCAACCAGGGATCCGCTCGAACCCACGCGGCCCCGGCGCGGATCCAGAGCGCCTTATCTGGATGTGTAATCATGTAGCAGATCATGTATTCATTTGTATCATTAAATAAAGACCAGCAGAGCTGCAGACCCGGGCGAGCAGAAGGGATGCTCGGAGGATCATGGGATCCCGGCATGCCCCGCTCCCCTTGGAAAGGCGCTGACTCACTCCCCGAGCAATCAGCCTTGTGTGCCATTACAAATGGGCTGGTTAATAGGCCTGCATCCATTATCATTAGTGCATCTCAGCACGCAGGTACATGATGGGGCCTGCCAGCGCATTTGCTCCAGCTCACTGAGCCAGGGGCCATGCTCCATTGCAAATGAGGATGAGGAACACCTGCTCCAGGGTTTTTCGGCAGACCGGAGTCATCCTTCACATCTCATGCAACACTTGTTCTGTCAGAATGCAATGCTGGCACCGGCCGGAGCGGGGCTGTGCCAGGCGTCCGACTAAAGATTAGACACTTCCCTGTGGTCTCCTGCTCAACTTCAGCTTTGAATTATTATTATTTTATATTTTTTTTCAAAGCAAGCTTTTAAAAATTTATCAAGTTCGTATTAGGCATTCAGTCATTATGTTAAGGGTTTAAAAATAAAGATTTAAAAAAAAGAAACTTTGCTTCAGAAATTAACTTTTATTTTTGGCAATTAGAATGGCAGCATAAAATATTTATTGGGCCTGATAATTTTATTCACAGCACTGAGTGTTGGCTGTTTGGATATGCTTTTTGAGAGAGATTTTATTTTTGGAAAATTGATTTTTTTCCCCTATTTTTCTTTCTGGCCTTTTGCAACTATTCACAGTGTTTGTGGGAATTTTTTTTTAATTGTCTGCACCAGGTGACCCAAGATGTTGTATTGGACACTGACCAAAAGGGGGGAAATATGACAAAATATTGCCTTCTCCAGGCACATGTCTTTCCATGCAGAGGCCTCTGCTCTGGCTGCCCTCCAGAGCCAGGACAAAGGCTTTCCTCATCCTGCTCCAAAAGGCACAGTGCTCGCTGCCAGCCCCAGGCTTGTTTGTTTGTGGCACTGGAAATCAAAATGAAGTTGGAATTTGAAGAAGCAGCTCCTGAGGTTTGTGATTTACACTGAAGGGCACAGTGAAGGTGGCAGCGTGTCCTTCCCATCTCCCTGTCCTGTGTGACAGGGATTTCATGGGCACTGCTGGCTGCCACAGCTGCTCAGACCTTAGAAACAGGAATCCTGCAAGTGGGAGATGCTGTCAGGCTCATGGATATGGCCTCATCCCAGTGGATCACTTCCCACTGGGAAGAGTCCTCCAAATCACCCCCTGGGGAAGGCAGGGGATGTCCTGCAGTGACACTTCCCTGGGAATGAGGAATCCCTTCTGAGCCAAGGCTGGGGCTGAGCTGGGCACTCCCTGCCACATCCTGGCAAAACTGCAGCCCCAACATCCACTCCTTGACCAGAGTCCTCTCTGTCTCCCAGGAAAGCAGAAGGAATGGGAGCTGCTGCTTCTCCAAAATTTGGGTAAGAAAATCTGACTCTGGACTTGGGACAAGGCTTTAACTAAGAAATTCCTGTTTGTTTTTCATGCTTTTCTTTTGTCAAGAATTATTCCTTCCCCACTTCCCCAGTCCTCCTGTCCACACTGAAGAGGCTTTTGGTTCTGCTTCCAGAGCCTCCAAGAAAATGACAACTCTTTCAGCAGGAAGCCTCATCTGGTGGAATCCAGGTTTCCACAGTGATGAAATGATGCTGGAACTTCCAGATCTGCTGCTTTGGTGCTCTGCCAGGAAAGAGGAGTCCTCAGTCTGTACTTCAGGATCCCAAGCCTTATCTCTGCTTTATGCCCAAACACTACAAAAAATTTAAAAAATTATTCCCAGGATCCATCCTTTTAACCCTTTTATGAGCTTTGATGCTCGAATGGAATCCTGGACTGTTGTTCCTCCAGGTGTTTCTTGGTCCCTCCTGGGTTTGGAGGAATTTGTGGTTTGATAAAACAAAAATGCTGCAGGAAACACTGATGTGAATGCTTGTGGATTTGAGATTTGCGTTAAACTTCTGAGATTTTCTGTACTTTTCATATTAGTATACACAGAAATATTCTTGTTTCTTCTGTTCTGTGGGCTGGTCACAGACAACTCAGTATCACACACAGAAAAAAGTTTAACAGTTTCATATCACCTTGTGTAAATTTTAAGGGAGACAGAGATAAAAAAAATCTTCATCTTTTGAAACTCAGTTGTGACATTTTTTGATCTGTGACATAGTTCAGCAAAAGCAGAAAGGAAAGAGTTGTCCTGTGAGGTTGGAGGGACCATCCACCCAGCCAGGGCTGTTGGGAGGTGATGGGATCTGCAGTGGGAGCTGAGGGAAAAGGATGAAAAGAGACCAAACACAGAGAAATGTCCCAGATTGCAATGGGAAATTTGGGAAGCAAAATACTTCCTGTTGCATTTAACAGACAGTTAAATTAGCATTTACCCTTTGCCTTGTTTAAGGGAAATTTCCAGGTCTGTGCCTTTTCAAGGATTTGGGTTTGCTGGGGTTTTTACTCATGTACTATAATTTAAATTTAAATTTTAATTTAAATTTAAATTTTGATTTTAATTTTAATTTTAATTTTAATTTTAATTTTAATTTTAATTTTAATTTTAATTTTAATTTCTATCCATTCCCTGAGAACTACCCAAAGGTAGTGTTGCTACAACACTGGAAAAAAAAGAGGTGCTGGGAATGCCAATTTTCCACTCATGCAAGTCTGAAAATCCTAAGGAAAAGCTGTTCAGAGGGATGGCAGCAGTGCAGAATAAGGATGTGTGTGGTTAATGCAGGCTAGGTATGGGGATATTTTAATTAGAAGCATCAGTAGGGAAATTAGGGTTTGGGTTGGACTTTTCAAGGAGTAACTCTAGAAGAATGTCTGGAGGACTCTGGAGGCAGCAATCCCTTGGGATCAATCTGTAAGTCTGGGTTTGGGAAAAGGCAGAGTCAGACAATGAGAGACAAGCCTGATAATTGTCTGGGGATGCTAAAAATTCTTGGTTTTCTTCTGTCACAACAGAAATAAACAATATCTTATTTTTTCCCTCCCATTCCATAGGGAGTGCTGGATACCTGCTGAGACTTTTACCCCCCATGCAGGGAAGAGCTGCAGAGGGATTTATGGAATATTGTAATTGGTTTGGAGTGCACCCTTGGTGCTCAGAGAGTTTCTTCCACAGCACCCCAAGCTCCAGGTGTAGGCACCACTCTGGGTCTCAGCATCCTTGAAAACATCACCTTCCAGAGTTAATTATGCAGTATGAACAATAAATATTTAAAATATTTAAAATATATCAGATATCAAAATTTTTTTAAGCACAACCTTGAAGCTCAGGGTGTGTTTACACTCTTTGCTGGCTGAGCAGACCTCAATATGTGTTTTTAAAATCCCAATCCCATCAGGGTGTCAAGCAAACAACACCTCCACCCAACATCCATATGCTTTAAATACATGGATGCTGCTGGATTTAGCTGGAGAAGGAACTGAATCTAATTCAGAAATTCCAAGTTTATGTAATTGCTAACCTCGTTTCTTGTGTTGTGCTGCAGCCTTGCCCTGTGATAACCCTTCCCTTCATCCCAGTGATGGAATGGCTGCATCCAGATGTGCCAGGGAGCCCTGAGCCTGTGATGTGACAGCCCAGCCCAGCTCTGAAACCACATCTCTGGAGGTGAGAGTCTCATGCATTAATCCACGTGTGCTGCTACATTTTTAAATCACTTTTTTGATACTGAAAAGAAGAAAATCATCTGATATTTTGGGAAAAAAAACCTAAAAAGGATCAGGGATTGACACAGATGGTGCTGACAGAAATTTAAATCCAAAGATAAGTTGAATTGGGTATATTCTGGTTTATTTGGGGGCAGGGCTGTTCAGCATCCTGCTGTTTTGAGGTGCTGGGGGTTGGATGCTAGGGCACTGCTGCCCCACTCCCAGTGTGAGAACACGATCTATCTTCACCCCAAAAAGCCAAATTGATGTTTTGGCTGAGGGAACACACTGTATGTGATATTTAGCTGGTTAACCACTGGTTCCTCAGCTATTTTGCTGCACTTTCTCTCCTCCCTCCCCCACAATTAGATTGTTTAAGTACACACTGCAATATTTAATACCAGGTTTCAATGTTCTGCTCAGATTTTTCTATCAGCTATGGTTGGATGCTGTGATGCTGGGATATGGAGAGGGGATTAGTGGCTTTTTTCCCAATTGTGGATCAGGCTGGGATTTCACCACCACCCTCTGTCCATGGTTTGACCAGGACACCTGGTGCTGCCTCACTTTTCCCCAGGAATTTTCCCTGTGCCAGTGCAGGGCCCTGGTTTTGTGAAGCACATGGGTGGAGACAGGTCTGAGACAAGGAAACTCTTATTTATACATGTGGCCTCGTCAGGATTTGTGTCAAAGTCTCTGGAGATGCCCTCCAGCTTCCTTAAATTTCATTTTTTAATAATGAAGATAATTCTGAGTTTTACAAACCCAAAAATGTCTAAAACTAATAAACATTTTATACACGTGTCAAAAGATGCTTAAAAAGCAGCCAAGCCATGGATTTTTTAACAACTGAGGGGGGGATAACAACAAAAAGCCACAACACTCTTCTTGTTTGCCAAGTTCCTGCAGCCTGAGCAAATTTTTAGAGATGAGTTACAAACCCCAGATTAATGGAGCTTTAATGGAAGTGCTGACACTTCCTAAAGCTGGAGTAGCCCTACAACAACTCCACATCCCACTGCTGGCCCCATCCCTCCTTCCCAGTGTGAGAATAATGCAGCACTTGAGGGAATTAACACATGGGGGGGGCTCCCGGGTGTTCTCTCCCTCCTTTCTTCTGCTAGCTTGCAGGGAAGGGATTTGGCAGGAGGATTTGGCAGCCTGGCAGCTCGTGGGGAAACAAAAAGAGCAGCTATCAGTGCAGAACGGAGCGGCCTCTGTGGCTGGTGGCCACCCAGCCCTGCTGGCCCCCGCTTCAAAACCAGCTGGGTTTATGGTGGGGCTTAGAGGAAAGGCTCTTACACCACCAGCCAAGCTAATACCCATTGGAAATGGCACTTCTAGGCTCCTTGATGGATTTTAGGGAGGTGTTTGCATCAGCCAGGCAGGGTGGTTTGGTTTCCTGGTGTTGGGATGGATTTGGGGTTGTGTGTCCGTGGGGATGCTGAGCAGCACGGGAGCGAAGCCTGGCTGGTACACAGCAGCTGGCTCGCTTTTATCACCAGCTTTGCCATAAAACATCCCGCTTTAATAATCAAATTAGAGCCGAGGCAAACCTGCACAGGTGAGAGGAAATCTGCGAGCGTGATCAAAACCACATTTGTGATTCAGGACGAAATCGCAGGCTACAGGGAGGTACATCTGTAAATTATACAGGAAGCTTCCTTCAACAACTGATTCACCCTGACAGTTTTACTGGAGTATATGAAAATTAGTATTAAAGATGTGATATGTAGGCTTCTTTCCAGGAATTCCAATCTGGTTTCAATAAAATGAAAACACTGATTGGAAGTGAAGTTGCCTTCCGGTTTTGCCTTTGGCTATTATGTGTTCATTCGTGAAATGACTGAATTCCACAACTACTTTTAATATTCACCTTTTGAGTTCATCTCCTGTACTGGACACATTGGAATGATTAAAATAGCACCGACTCCTGAAGCCGGATTCTCTTTAATTTGAAACAGCCTGGGTGCCGAGGACGAAAAAAATATTAAAAAAAAAAAATGAATGCTCTGTTAAGTCCATCCTTTCTTAGCATCCAGTTGCTTCAATGTGTGTTTAGGGTGGAATACTAATAGAGAAGTGGATGAAACACCCCTGTATAACTGTGAAAGAGCACAGTTCCACGCTCCCTGTGCCTCCAGGTTACTGCTGCTGGTGGAAGGTTTGTGCACATCAGTGCCACTGTGTGCTCAGCCCCTGCCAGGGACAGGGCCTGGGAAAAAGGGTGCAGAGCAGAGATTTGGGGCCAGCAGATGTAAATATTGAAGATATCCAAGGTTTTGCAACACAAACTGTTGCGTTCCAGCTTATTGTTCCAAACGGCTTCTGCACGCCGAACCTGCGGGAGCCCCGCGCCAGATGAGCAGAGCAGCTTCTTGCAGAGCATGAGTGGTTTTATGTGTTGAGGAGCTCATAAAGAAATCCAAATTCCCTTGGATTTGCTAACACCTTCCAGACTAAGCTTGGTGTTTTGAGGCCATATTGTCCCAGAGATGGAAAAGCTGGGTGTGCTGGTTTTGGGGAGGTGCTGGCTGGAGCAGCCGTGGGGCAGAGCTCAGTGTGGCACCCAGGGCTGCCAGGACTTCATTGTAGCTGCTTAAACAATTAAATTTCCTCCATTATTTTATGTGGAAAAGCTGGTGCTTGTGCTGGTGGCAGTGACTGGGGAAAAGCCCCCACTCCTTGCTCCCCAGGGCATTTTCTGTGCAGTTTCCTCCCTGCTCTGGTGTTGTGGGGATCTTTGATACCCATTTTTCAGGGAGTTTAAAGGGTGTTTGCTGCTCAGCACCACTGGAGGTCCCAACCCTGGGATCCACCACAGCTGACCTGAGCTGCTGAGGACTAAAAGGACATCTATAATAAACAGTAATATTAAAAACTTTAGCACCTCTGTGCAACAAAGAAAAGCCCAGGGAAGTAATTTCAGCCTGTGTATTCAGTCACCTCTCTGGCAACCTCTGCAATGAGTATTCTGGCAAGTTATCTCACTGAGGGAGAGCCTGACTTTCTGCAGTTGTCCAAGGCAATCTTTGATTAAATTTTGGATGCTGTTACTTAGACATCCGCTCCTGATGCACTTACCATATTTTGCAAAGAGAAGGTCTCTGTGAATTGAAAATTTCTGGTTATGTGCATTCAAGGTCATGCATAAAACAGCGTCTAGGATCATGGAAAGTTGAGGAATTTAATCAAAATGCTGCTCTGTAGTTTGGTGTGTTTTGTAGGATTAGCAGGGGCACCAATAATGCTGTCAATGCAGAGCTCATTTGGACACTTGTGAATTATTGAGCTGCAGAGCAAACCTCAGCACAGCCTAAATCAACAGTTTTCCACAGTGCTGTTGGCAACAGAAGTTCCTGATGGCTCCTCTTCCACACTGGAGAGGGACAAAATTGCAGTAGGAAGTTGTCTGGGGGAATAAAAGCAGTTTGGGATATCTGACTCAGTATTTTTGAGGTTCACCAGAAAGAGGCAGAACAGCAGCCCTGTAGGAATTTAGGAATTTGTCACTCCATGCTGAAGTAAAAATTGACAAACTCAGTAGTTTAAAACACAGTGAAGTCCACCCAGTGAATCTGCAGTGCCAACCTCTGGCTTTAGGTGCCTGCTCCACCCCGTGTGTCCCAAACCCCTGGGAATTCTCCAGGGAGCAGTGGGTGAGGGTCAGGGATGGGAGGGATCACTGCAGGGTCTGAGACATCTTCCCTGGGGGAATTCTCTACTCCAAGGTCACCAGAGCACATCATCTGCAAAGTCCTTCTTCCCTTTTGGTGGCTTTTTGTGAGACAGGAGGCTGGATGGGAGATAAAAGGGTTTTCTTAGGTACAAGTAAAAAAAAAAAAAAAATCTATCTTGATGTATTTTGTGGAAATACTTCATAGAATTGAATGCAGCCCATAACACTTTTCCCCTTTGTTTTCTCCTTAGTTGTCATAGACAACTCTGAGCAGACTGCAAGGTGCCCTTAATGAACTGGCATTATAGAACTGGGATTGCTGGATCACCCTGAAAAATTCAGAGTATTCAGAGATTTTCACTCCTTTGGAAAGTCTTATTCTGTAATTAAAGTTAATTTAGGGAATGAATTACAGTTGATGTGTGTGTTAGTATTTCTATCAATATTTAATGTGTGTATTCAATACATAAATGCCCTAGACATGAATATGTTCATGACCTTAAGTCCATTCTTCCTTTCCCCCAAAAGGAAACAAATTTTTTTTGTATGATTTAACTTTATCCTATTTTCCTAAATGCTGTCAGTGTTTTTCCAGACATCAATATTCTCCAAACATCCTCTGCTCTCCTTCTCATCTGAATTTCAGGAATTGATTCAATGATCTCAGAGCTCAGTGTGGTGGCTACATAGCCTTGCCTTATCTTCCTGTTTTCATTAACACATTTTTAAAGTTATTTATTATAAACTTGCTGTTTATTTTAAAATTATTCGTTATATTTTTTTTTAAATGGGTAAATAGACCAAAAGTGTTTTTTTTTAATTAAGCACACCCTGTCTTCCTAAACAATGACATAAAACTCAGCCAAGCCAAGCGTGGGCTCTTCCTTAAGGAGCAGGTATAAAGGATGGATTTGCAGAAGGGTTTTCATTGCTTTCCTGGGCTCTTCCATGGTGCTGCCTCAAACTGGAAGTGGCTGTCAGGTGAAATAAGAAATGCAACCTAAGGAGTGTGGGGCTGGGGATGCTCCCTCTCCCTTCCCCTGAACGTGCCTTCAAGCTGCTCCCAGTCTTCAGCATCTCCCCCCCAAATCTTGGATCCCTCCCCCACCAACACTGCTAACTACTAACTCATAAAACATATCAGCTGGGTTTATTACTTTTAACCATCTTTCCAATTGTGCTATAAAATAAAGGCAGATGCCATTTTAAGATCTTATTATTATCAAGGGCCAACTCCTCCAGCAGCACCTGCTTAGCAGCAATCTGCTTGTTTATAGTCCCTTTTTTATAGGTGACAGTTTAAGGTGGCTGTTCTCCTGTTACAAAGAGTTCTTTTTAATGTGGCAGAAGTGGCACGCACAGTAGGTGAGCTCCTTTCTTTCATCCAGTGATATTGAGACGGGGTCGCAGGTTCACCTGTGATTTTTGCTTGACAGCTTCGCCACACACATCAGGCTCTGCCAAATGCTCCGCCATTAATTTATGATTTAAAGTAATTAACTTTTGCTGATTAAAGTAATTATTTCAAGTGCATTGCACTCAGGCCCAAATGATGCTCACAGCCCCCTCTCCAGTTTGAGCTAGCAGCATGCCAAGTGCTTAAAAGCTGCACCAGGGAGCTCGCGGTGGCTTCTGCCAGTCTAACAGATCTGCCATGTTTATGGCTGACTTGTACTAACTGCTCATTTTAATGCTGAATCCTGGCAGAACATTGACACAGTGTGAAACCTTCATCCGGTAAACAAGACAAGCTTCAAATTGGTGACATCGATGACAGTGAAAACTGTTTAAATGAATCTTGCCTCCAGCCTTCCAGAGGTATTATGTTTTTGAGCGCTGCTCCTTCTCCAGATTGGCTGTTAAACAATTTACAGCTTTATCCAGCCTCTGCCTTCAGCGTTATGCAGGTGCAAAATTTAGGTTTCTTCACTGGATTGGAGGCCAAAAAAAATCTCTCTGACCTCGCCCCCCCTCAGAAAATCCCACCCAGACCCCACCAAACCCTTTTAAAGCGGCTTCAGAGAGAAACGTGCTAAAGGAGTTTCCTTTGAAAATAAATCTGCCCTTTTGAAAGCGTACACGGGTTGGGAAGCTGCCTGGCATGTCCCGAAGTTAACATGTTTTGTGTGGGAGCCAATGTTGGCTGGTTTATTGTGCCTTCCCCGAGCAGGAGAAGGATGCACAGCGGAGCACCGGGCGGGATCGCGTGGAATTCTGCCAGCGCCGGGCACCGCGGCAACGAGCTTTGTCTCACTGGCACCAAATGTTCCCAAAACTTACCTTTAGGGTTGTGTTATCTCTTTTTTGTTTTCTTTTTTTTTTTTTTTTTTTCCCTTCTCCCTGGAGAAGATATTCCTTGGGAATATCCTCTTGTAAAAAGCTGTGGTGTTTTGGCTGCTGCTCGCTGAGTGAAACCGAGGAAACCGATGGTTAAATCTGGAGGAGTAAAAATATCCATGCTGGAAAAAAAATATATTCCCAGTACTAGAAATACGTTTAGCTGGTGTTTCTTTCCCCCTCATTATTTATTTATTTATTTGTTTGTTTAAATCAAATTTTAATTTGGGAGGGATAAGGGAAACAATTTTGATCAGGGAGGGGCAGTGTATTTTTTCCTGCTTTGCTGAAATGACTGGCAGTTTTAAAAAGCTACTCACATTATCCCTCTCTCCTCTTCCAGTGCAACTGTAAAGAAATCTAATTTCATCTGTAATAAAGCACCTGATGGGCAGTGATCCCTGGCAAACAATATTTCAGCTTAATGCTAAGCATTGAAAAAACATCATCGAAAAATAAAGATGCCAAGAAAAATCATCTGTGTGTTAGCTTGGCAGTCATCCTCAGAAATGGGAGGGATAGCTCGACAGTGAGCCTGATTTGGGGGTTTTCTCCCTTGCTTTTTGGTAATGAATGAAGTGTGGAGGGAAGGGAGGCAGCGCGAGGGAGGGCTGGGTGAGCGGCCGAGGAACCGCTCAGCAGAACCCCTGCAGCAAACCCTGAGCTGGCTGCCAAAAATCAGGGCAGGTTTGGGCTGGAGGGAGCCCAGGCACTGAGCTAAGAGCACCAAAACCGCTCCTCAGAGCCCCTGCCACGGGTGTGATGTGTCCTCACCCCGTCCCTGTGCAAGGCGTGCTGTAAACACACCCTGGAGAGAGTTTTGCAGGAAATGGTGATGCTGCTTTTTCAGAACTGGCTGGCAAAGGTGCTTTGAAAACACTTGTCAGAAACAAGATAGAGACAAAGCAGTTTCACTGCCTTGTTTGTTTGTTTGTTTTTTATTTTTTTATTTTTCATTTCTAGGTCTCCACATAGCATCACAGAATGATTTGGGTTGGAAGGGGCCTTACAGCTCACCTAGTTCCAAATCCCTGCTATGAACATCTTCACATCCAATAATGTCTGGACTTTCTGAAGATGTAATAGGACTGGAAAACTAATCTTGGAACAAATTTTTCAAAGCAAAACACACCCGGGATTTACTCAGGACCTGATCCAAATTCCCCTGGGATAGTCAAGAGCCAGTTGGTGGCTTCAGCCTCATTTGACTCTCCTGTGCTGTCTGCAGTTGTTCCAAGCTCAGCTGATCCTCTCACGCTGGCTCAAGGAAAGTGATCATAATCCTCAAAGTGTTCCAGGGAGGATAAGAGCAGGATTTGATGCTACAGGAGTTGTGAGTGGCTGTGGTTGGCATGGGAGAGGTTGGGTCTCACAGTAACAGGGGCAGTGGTGTCACCTGGGGTGGGAACACCAAACACTGGTGAAAGCAGGGGGTTGGAGGTGCCTGGCTCCCATTGGCATTGCCAGGGATTGGCTGTTTTTAAATATCTGTAGGTGTTGGGTGGGTGTTGAACTGGTTCTGGGCAGGGCAAGGTAGGGATGCTCCTGTTGGGAAAGGAGAACCCACAGCAGAACTCCTCTCTCAGTCCTCTGGTTTAGAACATCCCTTGAGCCACGACAACAGTGAGAAATCTCAAGGCCTGGTCGGGTGAAAAGTGCAACAAACACCAAGTAAAAACTATCAGGAATTCATAATTCCAACATGCAGATGTGAAAGGCACATTTGCATTTAATCCCTTGGAATTATGAGAAACATAAATGTCCCATTATGGAATGGCACAATGTATTAGCAGCTATAGGTGTGAAATCAAACCAAGGTGAATTATACTGATGGGCAAAGTGGCTGTGTTTAAACAGTTGTCTACTTATTAAATCTCTAATTAAGGACATGCAAACCAAGTGGCGAAGATTTTCCACTAAGCATGATAAATTGTGATTAGCAGAATGTTTTTAATGTGCTGCAGAGCAAGCCAGTTCTATTAAAAAAGAACAGAAGCCACCCAAATTTCTCCCAGCAGCTTTACCTGTAATGACAGTGGTACTTCTCCAGGTCACAATAAATTGATTTTCACTGTGTGTATTAACCCCTGACTGCAGTTTGGATCCTATTTTTTCTGTTTTTACAGCACCTTCTTTACAACATCTTTTGGGATTTGTCTCAAAGAGGCCAGACAAGCTGGAAGTGACTTTTTGGAAGCCGCCTCATGACTTTCTGCCTGGATTGCATGTGATGTGAGTGTAAGTATTTTCCTGCTACAGCACACCCCTCTGTAGGAATAAGTGCACTTACTTGACTCAATCAGCCATCTGTGACTCCATCAGCCACAGTGGAAACTAATGGTAATTGCCAATTGTTAACCAGACAATAGCAGATGCTAACTTTAATATCCAACAGTGCTCTTCCGAGCATCTTTTATGGAGACATGGCCTCACTCTAATATGTGTTTTCTTTCCCCAGAATAAGGCAACTTAGTAAAGGCTGATTAGCCTAGGGAGCTATGTGACTTGAAGCAATGAACTTCCAGGAATGGCAGCCCATGTGCTGTTTCTGGGCCATAATGTCTACAATGTGAAAATGTAGAAGACTGGATTTAAAATCCTTCTCTGAATGCAATTTTTTTCCGGTGAAATTTCACAAAGAGCCACGTCCTGGAGGCTAACACGAGAGCGATGCCTTTCCTGGCAGTGTCCTTGCCTCCTATTAGATAATCAATTAGTCTCAGAACATTAAAAAGCAAAATGCTGCAACAGGATTTTCCACCAAATTCAAAAATATTTGCTAAAGGATTTCATTGCTCCTGTTTATTTACATGGAAGCCTGAAGGCCACACAACATAATGCTGCTGCTCTGGCACCACGACAGCTCTGCAGCCTCGGCCCCGAAGGACATCTGGAGTTTCTGGGTTCCTTTTTGCAGAAATTTGCTCTCAGAAAGTAATGAATGAGCCCATTTTCACTTCGACTGGGCCCTGCAGTCTACGGGAGGCATTAGGAGCAATTTGTAGTCAACGTGCAGGTCTGTTCCACCTAAAACATTATCAATGAGCTTGTCAACCCGAGCCTTAACCTTCTTTGTTATTTTCATCTGCTCCTCTCTCAGATGTCTCTCCTCGTACCCATAACCTCTGAAGACTGGCAACAGGATGTCATACACCTGTTTTGCTCAAGGCTGGGACTCGGAGCCCTGCGCGAGGTTGTGTCGGCATTGGCTCGCTCGCCGCTTTGCTCAACGTATATGTCAGAATGTCAGATGATCGTTGTTGTATCTGCAGCTGTTGCATGAGCACAGTGCCAGGGGCACAACTTTCCTGCAGTGAGCTTTAATTTGCTCTCCCCTCCCTGAAGAGCTCCCGCGCTTCACCTTGCTGCTGCTACTGCTGCTGCTGCTGCAGCTGGAGGAGAGCTCAGCCCGCGTGCAGCTGAGGCTGCGGCAGGGAGGGAGGCAGGGAGATGGGAAATGGGACTGGGAGACGGGGGGGGGGGCAGGGATGGAGGGATGGAGGCAGGGAGGGAGGGATGGAGGGAGGGATGGAGTCAGGGAGATGGGAAATGGGACTGGGAGATGGGGGGAGGAAGGGATGGAGGGAGGCAGGGAGGGAGGCAGGGAGATGGGAAATGGGACTGGGAGACGGGGGAGGAAGGGATGGAGGGATGGAGGGATGGAGGGAGGGATGGAGTCAGGGATGGATGCAGGGATGGAGGGATGGAGTCAGGGAGATGGGAAATGGGACTGGGAGACAGGGGAGGAGGCTGAGAGGCAGGGATGGAGGGATGGAGGGAGGGATGGAGGGATGGAGATGGGCAATGGGACTGGGAGACAGGGGAGGAGACTGAGAGGCAGGGATGGAGGCAGGGATAGAGGCAGGGGTGCAGGGATGGAGGCAGGGATGGAGGCAGAGATGGAGGGATGGAGGCAGGGATGGAAGCAGGGATGGAGGCAGAGATGGAGGGATGGAGGCAGGGATGGAGGCAGGGATGGAGGCAGAGATGGAGGGATGGAGGCAGGGATGGAGGGATGCAGGGATGGAGGCAGGGATGGAGGGATGGAGGCAGGGATGGAGGGATGGAGGTAGGGATGGAGGGATGAAGGCAGGGGTGCAGGAATAGAGGCAGGGAAGGAGGTAGGGATGGAGGCAGGGGTGCAGGAATGGAAGCAGGGAGGCAAAGCAGGGAGGGATGGAGATGGGGAGGAGGGAAAGAGGGAGGCAGACAGGGATGGAGGCAGGGATGCAGGCAGGGGTGCAGGAATGGAAGCAGGGAGGCAAAGCAGGGAGGGATGGAGGTGGGGAGGAGGGAAAGAGGGAGGCAGACAGGGATGGAGGCAGGGATGCAGGCAGGGGTGCAGGAATGGAAGCAAGGAGGCAAAGCAGGGAGGGATGGAGGTGGGGAGGAGGCAAAGAGGGAGGCAGACAGAGATGGAGGCAGGGGTGCAGGCAGGGAGGCAGGGGTGGAGGCAGGAATTGAGGCAGGGAGGAAGTGAAGGAGATAGGCAGGCAGGGAGGGAGAGACAAAATAGGTAAAGAAACAGGGAAGGAGGCTGAGAATCAGGGAAAGAGAGAGAGAAGCAGGCAGAGGAGGCAGGCAGGGAGGGAGAGAGACAAAAAATGTAGGGAAACAGGGATGGAGGCTGAGAATCAGAGATGGAGACTGGGAAACAGGCAGAGAAGAAGCCAGGAAGGCAGGAAAGGAGGCAGGAAGAGAAGGAGGGAAACTGAGGCAGGCAGGGAGGCTCAGCTCCAGCCAGCACTTGGTGGAGGTGCTGCAGACTGTTATTTGCATCTTTGCTCAATGAGGCATTTTCCTAATTGTTTGCAGGAAGGAATTGTGAACACTGAGGGATTTATATTTGTGTGAGTCAATCTGTAGTATATTTGGATTCTGTTCCAACAGAGCTACTCGTAGCCTAAATAAGCCATAACCTGCCAAGATATTCATGAGAGATCTGACTAGGTTTTTGACTGCTCTCAGAATTAGGTTGACAATCAAAACAGATGTAGAATGAGACTGCAACTGGATTGCCAAAGGCAAAAAACTCCTGTCAAATTCTTTAAAGGAGGGAACTGATGAACCACTGTAAAACATGGGAATAGTGGACATTAGTGACTAGACAAGGACACATATGTCCACCTTCAGTTCTGCTCGAGATTGTGGATTTGTTTCTCAAATTAGGTAGCAAGGGCATTGGAAAAAATGCTTTAAAATACACAGGTAGTGAAAGTTTAAAAAGACACAACATTGCTGCATGAATATTACAAGATGTTTCTCAGGGTTTTTTAAAAATACGTGTTTTTGTGGAATTGCTGCATTTCTGAGTGACAAATTGGGAAGGCACAGATCATCTGTAATTTAAAAGAAGAAAGCAATAGAGAGTTTGATTAAAAAGCAACACAATTCTGTATTAAGGGATATTGCTTGGTTACATCTATTATTAAGGGAGACATGAAGCATTTTGTCTTGCACTTGAAATGTTAACTAAATCAAGATTAACTATATAAAGTGTGACTTTAATAAGGAGAATGGATGCAGTGGCCTAATGTGTACATGTGCATCTTGTCTAAGAGTTGCCACTCACAATTCCAGCATGCAGGTCTTTGTAGCAGAGGGAAAAGGAGAGTTTTTGTAGGATGCAACACAAATGTGAAAGATACTGGTGGGAGAAAAAAACAACAACTGGGCAAAATCCCTGCCTGGAAGGACATCTCTGGGTGGAGGGATCCATATGGTGGGGCTTCATGATGGTTCAGGATAGGGATGGCTGGAAAATATGGAATGACACCTTTCCCTTGGGGAAAATGCTGAGTCATTCAAAAGGGAGTTATTCACAGGCTTTGTTTCAATGAATATCCCAACTTGAAAAATTATAGAACAAATCACAGAACAATTTTCAAAATGTTTTACTAATTAATCCTGT
Organism: Catharus ustulatus; assembly: GCF_009819885.2. NCBI lineage: Eukaryota > Metazoa > Chordata > Aves > Passeriformes > Turdidae > Catharus > Catharus ustulatus. Next base: position 1,999,688 of record NC_046228.1, on the reverse strand, counting down.
TTTTTTTTAAATAACCTTTGTTCTTCAAATGTAGCATTTAGGTGGTTTTTAGGTGTTTTTTGAGCAGAAAGACACTCCAGAATCATATTTAGAATAATATTTTAACCCTGGGAAGCTTATTTTATGTCTCAAACAGCTGTGCAGGGATGTGGATGGTGATGGAGTTGTTCTCCTTTCCCCCAGACCTACCTCCCAGATATTGCCACCTTCCCCAGATATTTTTGTGTAGAAGGTAAAACATCCAAACCCCGCCTTGGACCTGGCTCTGCTCAGGACCTGCACGTGCGCCTCCTCCACTCCAGGCAAAGGGCTCTCCTTCACATTTCTGGCTAATCCACACGAGCCAGAGCAGCTGGGGATGTGCCTGTCAGGAGCTGGCTGCCAGCCTGAGCCTGGCAAGTTGGCGGGGTGGTCACTTGGCACACGAGGGCCGTGGCACCGCGCGCGCCGCGCTGCCCAGCTGAGCGCCGCGGCGCCCGGTCCCTGCTGGCACAATCGCTCTCCCTGCTCCAGCGATGAAGATGGATTGGTCCAAGTGGAGCATCAGGTCTTCAGGGCCAAAAATAAGCTGGAAATGTGAGCTCAGGCCGTGCTGGCCAAGTCCTCCTCTGTACAGGCAGGACATTGTCCCGTGGGGAGCTTGGAGCAGCTCTGAGCTCACAGAAACCCCCAGAACAAACTGTTCATGACATTTCTTCTGGCTCAGCTGCCATTTCTCTTCTTTCCAGGAGGATCTCTCCTCTCTATTAATACTTCTATAATCTGTTTAATTAAAATGAATTCTATTTCTGATACCTCACCACCAGATCCAACGCCGTATTCCCGAGTGAAGGACAAATTCCCTCCACTGCAGTGTCAGGCAATGTTATTTCTTGCACTGTATTTCCAATCAGGTTGGGCAATGCTAACCTGTCATTTTTTTTCCTCCATTAGTATTCAATGCTTTCATATCCTGGTTAGATCTTGTTAGGAAAATATAAAAACACGTCAAGAGAGCGGTTCTGTTACAAATGGAGTGCAAAAATGATTTTGGAGAAAGCCCATTTGTGTGTGATTTCTAACCTAATTCTGCAAACCCTGGTGGTTTGGAGAGTTCAGCATCCAGAGGTTTGGGCGTTTGCCCAAACTAACCCTAAAAAGCAAACCTTTGGCCGCTTGCCTTTCAGTTGAGTGTGTGATATAAATAGCTGTGCTAGGAGCAAACAAAGGAGGTATTGCATGGAGCAGCCAAGGGAGACCACGTCAGCCCCTCCACCAGGCTGGGTTTTGCTGTCCCTGTTGGAGACCTGCTCCTACTTTTCCCTGATATTCATGCAGGGGTGATTGGGTGCCATAAAGCAGTGAGACTTCTTCACTTTTATCTTTCTTCAGCTTCTGTGAGGACTCACTACTCAACTCCCCCAGAAAAAATATATTAAAAAAACCCCAAAAACCCAAAACAATTACTTTAAAAACTACTCAGTAAATCCTTCTAATATTGGCTTTGGCGGTTTTGTTGTAGAACTGCAGTTTTAGATGAACACCATGATGTTGCAAGACCAGACTGGAGAGGAAGGGTTCAGACGTGCACCCCTGCTCAGGTGAAATGAGATTTGGTGTTTTCTTCAACATTTCACAGCCTTTCTTGGTCTTTTTCTAGACTGGTTCATGGGACTGGCTGAAGTTCTAAATAAATCTTTATCTGTATACACAAGTTTAGCCTTGACCAGGTAATAGCCTGGAGTGCATTAACTCTATTAAATCTACAGTCACACACTCAGGGAAATAGTGGAATCACCATCCTGGAAACATTCAAAAAACTGTAGCTGTGGCACTTGGGGACATGGGCTAGTGATGGCCTTGGCAGTGCTGGAAGTCTTGATCTTAGAGAGCTTTTCCAACCTAAACAATTCCGTGATTCCAAGATTCTGTGGGGTCTTGTTATGACTGTCCTAGTATCTGTTTTTGGGGTGTTTTGGTTGGTATTTGTGTAAATGTTGAAATGCAATGTTGAAAAACAGGAGCAAACACCAACTTGCCTTTGAAAGGCAGAATTTCCAGGGAAACCAAGTGAAATGTCTGGAAAACCCCCTGATTATCCTCACAGCTCAGCTGACATCCAGATATTCATGGGAGGTGCAGGAAGACTCAGGCTGCTTTATCTGCATCACCTTTCTTGTGTTGCCCCTTTCTTTGTGGCTGCTCCTCTTTGATGAAAATTTGCTGTAAAATTGCCACTCCACCAGACCTTTCTTTCCCTCTTGTGCCTTTCCTGACCCCTGCTCCTTCCATTTGGCAGAGCCAAGCAACCAGAGCCCTAAATCACCCCAGCAGCCATGCCTGGGGTGAAGTGCCTTTCCCTGGATTCCAGCTGGTGGCTGCTCCCAATTCCCAATTGGGAATTGTTTTCTCAATTCCCACAGGCAGAACAGTCTCACACTGCCTAAAAGCCAAGGCCTGAGCTGCTCATAAAACCCCTGATGGATGGTGGAAGGGCTTTTCCATAATTCCCCATTCCTGAGTGTGTTTGATATCCTGGCAGCTCAATATCTGTTGGTAATGCTGAAAGGAAATGGGAAACTCTGACATCACTGATGGGAGCTGGTTATTGATGTCACCACTCCTGTCACTCACTGACAAACACAGCTCACAGTGCTTCTCTCTGATCTGTAGAGCCATGGATTTGAAAATAAACATCAGTAACTTGACAAACACCACGCAATTGAGGTGATGCTAACTCCGAGTGGTGATGAATCTTGGATTTTCTCCTGCCTGTTTCCACATTTCACCCTCATAAAGGACATGTGGGCAGCTGCCTGTGCCATTTGGGATGAGGTAGATATTTGGATTACAACAAGGGCCTGAATAACTGGTGCCTCATTCTCAAATTGCTTTATGGATGGATCTGTGTGTCAAGTGTGCCCAGTAATATCTGTAACAATATGTTGCCTGCTCACTATGACAAAATCCTGATGGTTTATCAATTCAAGCATTGTGCAGAGCAGCCTTTAAGAGGTGCTTTTGCTTGTGGTCTTTTATTCACCAGCTAAATGAGAAGTGGAAATGCGGGCAATGTCCTTTTTCTCTTCCTTGAGCCTGGCTCCTGGAGGTCTGGTTTGCAGGGAGCAGTGAGATGTTCCAGGGAGCCTCCACACCTGGCATGCTCTGCCTGTGCCACAGCCACCACCCATGGCACTGGGGGGAAGGCTGGAGCAAGAAAGTGACTTCACACCACCACAGAGCTGGGTTTGGGGACTCAAATCTGCTGCCTTCCTGTCCTCATTGTCTCACTGAAGCTGTTGCTGGATTTAAGGACTTTCAACACAGGGGATTTTGTTCCTGTAGGGTTATATGGAATTGTTTGGGTCTGAGCAACCTGGTTAAGTGAAAAGTTTCCTTCCTGTGGTGGTTGGGATGAGATGATCCTTAAGGTCTCTTCCAACTCAAACCATTCTATCCTTCTATGACTGAAAGCATCGGGTATTTTTCTGGTACATAAAGAGATCTTTATTCTATAGAAAATGAATTCCCCTGAAGAAAGAGACAAATAAATGTTCCTTTACATTGTGTGGAAGAGCTCAGCACCTCCCTGTAAGGGAAGAGGGCCCCCTCCATCTCCACAAGCCCATTCAAGGTGCCAGGTGCCAAAGGCAGGGTTTTCTACCCCACCCTGGAATCCTGGCAGCTCCTTGTTGCTGCCTGGCTTGGCACAGCCTGAAATGGTGTCAGAGGACAGGATCCACACTTGGAATTGCAATAATCAACGGGCCCATGGCCTCCCCTCTGAGGTGCTGTCACTTCTGCCAGGCTGGAGATTGCTGCTGGTGGGGAGTCACCACCGAGGCTTCTGCTCCTCTGTGGATGGGATGAGCACAGTGACCCTCTGTCTCAGGGGCAGGAGCTGTCCAGAACAGCACAAAGGTGGGAAAACAGAACTTTTCTCTCCACTTTTTTCTTTGTCTTGCCTTCAGATGCAGAGGGGCACCAGGAGGACAGCGCAGAGCTGTTCCCAGCCCTGCTGTGGCTGCCAGTCCCCCTGGGGCAGGGGGAAATGAGCTCCAAACAAATGCTTCTCTGTAGGTGCAATGCACATAAGTGCATTTTTGGATCATGGTCCAAGTCTGCATCCTTTGTGAGACCAGGAATGTGGCAGGATGAGTCGGTTTTTATCAGCCCAGCACTTCTCCACTGAGCAGAGACAGAGTTGGGAGCACTGCACATCAAAGAGAGGGGAATTAATGAATGAGAAAACCTTGACATTTACACAATTTAGGCATGTTACTTTTATTTAAGTTTTTTTTTGTGTGTGTGTGTGCAAAGGGTGCAGAACCCTTGGTGAATAGACCTGTTAATGCCTCTTGCTTTTTGTGTTTATATGTGCCAGGTCTAATAATTGTCACGTCAGCCTAAGTGAGAAACATCCAGACACGATCATGGGAGCAGAGCTTTAGTTCAAGTGACTCCTGTTCCTCCTGGGTGGGGAAGAGGGAAGGGCAATAAACAACAGGAATTTGTTCCTTTCTCAGGGTTTATCACCTGTAAAAATGTAGGACTTTGGAAGCCATTAATTATACATAAAGTCAATAACCAATCTTAATAGAAGTTAAAGTGACAAAAGCGATGACATTTAAAAATTCAGCTTCCCCATACCACGAGTCTGGGACCATCAGGGAAAGGAAAAACATGCTCTGGACATGCAGTAATTGCCACTGCCATTTTCTGATTTCATTAGAGAAAACTCCTTTCTATGTAGGTAGATTAGGAAAGGGGGAAATTCTGGATCACAGAGGTCAGGTCTGTGTCTGGGATAACCTGTCCTGCCTGTCAGCAGCAAACAGGAATTTGGGGTAAAAAAGTATGAGGAGTTGCTCTTTTGTGATATTTTTAAACTTACATAAGAGCAGGTTTCAGCTGCACTTTTATTTTCCTCCTAAAAAACGAAGCAGAATCATAGTGGACAGATAGGAAAATAATAATGCTAATAATAATATTAGTAATAATAATAATTCCTCTGCACTGTTGCTAATTTCTAGAGACTGAAATCTGACCAAATCTGACAATAATTAATGCATCTGAATTTAGATTTGTATTTCAGTTTGTAAAATTGATAAGAAATAGATGTACTCATGAAAATCCAAGCTTTCAAAGAAGTTTTAGTGCCCAATTCAGGCATTAATTCTAATTAATCTCATGCAAGGTGAGAAGGCCTGCTATGAAGTCATCACTAATTTATATTCCTGCAGCACAGTTTATCTCATTTACTTTGTTCCTTATTTTTTCAGGGAAGATCAAGAACCAATTCTTGTCCATTTTCCTTGAAGGAATCCATTTGAAATGAACCAGAGGAGTGAGAAAAGCAAGGCAAATCTTGCCAGGTTCTGGACCTTTTTTTTTTCAGCTACCTAATTGAGGAAATATTTTTTGCTCTTTGTTTCCAGGGGGTGGGTGGGTTGGTTTGTTTGTTTTCTCAGGAGCAGGGAATTTCGGTCGGTTCTCGCCCTTGTTCCAGTTTGGAAGAGCAGGGGCTGTTAGCAAGCGACATGCCCAGGAATATAAAAGAGCACTACATCTTTGGAGCTGTATCCTGGTATTCCCCAGCATCCCTGTTTGTTGTAATTTGAAAGAAGCTATTGAGCTGAAAGGAGGGACAAACAATCTCCAGGCGGACAAAGCCAGGGAGAGCTGGGAGAGGCCAAATTTCCATGGAACACTCGTGTTCCAATTCATATTTAAATGCGCTCCCAAGCAGCTGGACAACCTTTCTGTGGCCGGCCACAGCTGAGCGTTGTAGCCAAGGAGAAATCGCCAGCAATTTGCTGAGAGCAGATGAAAGGTGTGTGTGTGTTTCTGTCCTTTTGGTGCGAGAGAATAAACGCTGAACTCAAGATGTTGGGCAGGGTTTAAGTGCAGCAGAGCAGATTCCCAGGGCTGTGGGTTGGCACAATTTCCTTTGAAGTCGTCCAGGTTATGCTGATTTACAGCAGCCAAAAAATCTACACAAATATGGTTGTTTCTGCAACTAATTTCGATGCCCTTCTGCTATTTTTTTTTCTTTTTTTTTTTTGAGGGAAATTATTATTTCTTACGAACTTGTCTAGGCAGCAATCGCTCTATGGGATAATAATTTAATTTTTGAAGAGCTGAATTCTCCAGCCCTTATTAATTTAAAACTCATCCTGGACACACCTGAAGAGAGAGAAAACCTGGGTCAAAAGTGCCTTTTTCCATACCCTAAACTGACCTCGGGCTATCCCAGTCTTCCTCATTGTAATGGAAAATAGCCCAAATTCTCCCTAATTTGCATCCTGCACATCTCTAATCGAGCCACCCTGGGGCACCAAGGTGCTTTTGCAGCCCCCTCACCCCACTCCTTGCCCTACATCTCCTAAATAACCTTTTTTTCCTGAGGTTTGCTCTTCCAGAGGCTGTGCTGGCATCTTTGAAGGAATTTTGTCTACAACCAACTGGTGCAGAACATCCTTTGTGCAAAGAGAAGCCGATTTCTCCAGGTCCAAAAGAATTTTTTCCACAGTACAAACAGCCGTGGGTTATAATTTATCAAGTGATGTTTCTGCAGGTTTATTGTGAATTAATGTTACCATTTACTTTGAATATGGTTTAATGTACTTTAGAGGCATACCTTAATTATTCTTTGTCCTTGAGTCTCTGCACTACAGCCACTTTTATTAAGAAAAATATCAGGAATTACTAAGAATGTTTTAAAATTACTTCTCACTGGAGTTGGGTCAGGTTAAGGAGTGAATTTGTTGCACAACATTCTTTACTCTCTTTCCTTGCTATTTTGTTTTAACCATGTGTGAACTATTTGCTACAGAAATCAAGGTTTGGATGATTTTCCTTCCCCCTAGGTAGATATTTCTCAAATTATGTTTGAATTGCTTTTCATGTCACATTAGAAGAAGTGTGTGCAGTTATTGTGTAGGAAATTGGGCTTTCCCTCTGTTTTTTGCTCTGTTTTTTGCTGGGATGGTGTCTGTGATGATAAGAGGATGCTGAGGGTTCCTATGGCACTTAGAAATATTTAAATAATCAAGAACTGGAAAGATGAACTGGCAGCAGTTTTACACTCCAGTATGAGAGCTAAAACCAAGAGAGAATTCTCATGGCTTTACTTTGACACCATGGAAGGCAGGAAAAGGTGTTTGTGTCTCCAGCTTTGTCCCTGAGCTTCCAGCAGGCACCACCCAGTCCTGGCTCTGGGATAAAGACAAGGAAAGTGCAAATTACTGAGAATTCCAGACGGGTTTGGGTTGGAAGGGACCTAAAAGCCCATCCAATTCCATCCCCTGCCATGGGTAGGGACACCTTCCACTAGACCAGGCTGCTCCAAGCCCCATCCAGATAAACCAGATGGATAAATCAGATAGATGGAAAAATGAGATGGATAAATGAGATGGATAAATGAGATGGATAAATGCGATGGATAAATCACCCCATTCAGTGGTGCTGAGTTGATTGTTGGACTGGATGATCTTGAAGGTCTCTTCCAACCTGGATGATTTTGTGAATATGTGATTTCACTGTCCAGGATGTTTAATGTTTATACACAATTCTGCATCCTGTGTTTTCCCTGAACAAACTGTGCTGTAAACTCCTCATTGCACCCCCAGACTATCTGTGAGTCTGATTGTCCCACATTCACTTAAAATCTTTTTCTTTTCTATTGACAAACTTTATTTTCTCTCCTTCTGCTACTGAAGATATTGTAGACTTAAAAACTCTACAATCCATGGCTGACTAATATTTTCTCAGTTAATTTTTGAGGTCTAGCTGTCCCATCTATAAATCTGCAATGAGAGGAACAGTCTAAAATAACTATTATTCAATTTATTGCTTGAATATAAAATTAGATGAACGAGCCATTACCTTCCACTTGGATAAAAATGTGGCTGAGTTGATTCTCTTTGTCTGGCCATGGTGCTCATCAGGAAACACTCAGTTATTTTTGGATGGCTACCCCAAATTCCTTGCTTTGGGAATTAGAGCTTTGAGAGAAACCTGAGTAGCTGTTTCATCCAGCAGGGGATATTTCTCCAGTAGGAGCACAATGAGCCCAGGACCTGCCTCTGGAATTGGTTGTTGCACTCAGAGGGCAGAGTGAAGCTATGGAAAAAAAGGAAAACCTCAGCTTGTGCCTTAAAACCTGAATTTGGCTCCTCCCGTAGTTAAATGGACCCTGATGCCTTATGCAAGATTTTGCATTGCAAATATTTTATTTTGATTTATTTGGAGAGTGGAGTAAGACTGAAGGGGCCAGCAGTCTCTCTGCTGATTTTTGATGAGGTTAAAATTCAGTATCTGAAGTTCATTTTTATTAATAACTAATTTTCTGGCCAGGAAAATATCTGCAGAGAAAAATTAAATAATAAACCAACCCAGACTGGAAAAGAAAAAAATCCAAAACAATGCAAAGCCCTTACAACTGGCTAATAACCTCACAACATTAATGATAAATATATTATCCTCCTTCAGTATTTTTTGTCTTGGGACATGGGATTTCCCACGGACAAAATCAGCCAAAACTACCCTTGGCTTCCACAGTTTTCCAGAGTTTTCCATGGAGCAAAGTGATTACATGGAGTGCATGGACAGAGTTTATGGTTCAACTTGGTTTTACACAAATAAAAGCTTGAGTGACTGTCCTTAGCTTAAGAAAATTGAACCAAATTGCCAAATGGAAAATAAAATTCTTCATGCATTTTTGCCTTTCATAAACAAAAATCTTTACCTAAGGGAGGAAGTAATCTGGATTTGGTGCAAATAATTGAATAAAACAGAGAAATTACTAAGCAAAGCATTACTTTTTATTTAAAAGGCAAATGGAAAACAAATGTCTGAGAAAGGCAGTGAGCTTGCTTAGTGTTTTCCACTCAAACACTTCTCAGTTTTTTATAGAAGAAACAGGGTATTTATTGTCTTTTCTTAATAAGTGATTTCAAGATGGAAATAATGTCACTAAAATCAGCACAATTAATTGCAAAGATCTACAGTAAAAGCTACACTGTCTGCCAGGAGTTGTCCTTAAAATAGATGTTAAATTTGGAACATCACCCAAAATTTGCAGTCAGACTGAGGCTCATCCCAGATCTCTGCTGGGAAGAGCCACCAATACTGCAGGAATCTGGCTGTGATTGACATGAGACCACCCAAGCACCTTCACTCCCCACTAAAATAAATCGTGGTGGTTTCTCTGGTGTGTCCCTGATGTGGACACAACTCCTGCCAGGTGATCTGACCTGTGGAAAAGCTCTCTGCTCAGCCTGTGATGTCAGTGACCTCAGTGTAAAACAGATAATCAGTGAATCTGAACAGAAAGGATGTGGAGAAGATGCAATGCAGCATGGAGCACATTTTGTTGTGCTTTTCTTCTGCTCTGTCTCTAACCTGATGCCAGGGGACCTCTTCCAAACAGGTGGCCAAAACTTCAATGAACTCTCCTTTCTTTTTCTAATGGATGTTTGACTTAAAGCTTGCAGAGAAACCTTTTGAAGACGCATGAGCGAATTATTCACTTAAAAGTGGGAACACTCCCCACCAAACCCAACAGGGACAGGTAATTTGATAGATGAGCTCACCTAAATGATACTAGCATGTTTCTTATCTCCCTGCCATCAGGTTAAGAGCTGTTGTGCATAACTTTCTTAACCTTAACCTCATCTCTTCATCTCTCGGGACTTCAGATTAGTACCAGGGATAAAGGAAAATCAATGCTGAGTTTGGTTCTGGTGAATGTTTATGTCTGTATGCAAAGGAAGGCGGGGGGAGAGCTTGAAACCATCCCTTCCCAGCGAAAGATTTTAATTAAATTAGGTCTTAGAAATGTGGAGTGTGATCTTTGCAGTGTTTTGATTTCGCTGAAGATTATGACCAGGCTTGCCAAAACCAACGGCGAAGTCTCACATTTGTGAGCTCGGCACACAGCGCCCATGAATCTGATACATCCCAAAGAGACAGCCTGAGTGCTCCTGTTTACATTCCTAAAGTCTTTACAAACAAGGGGAACAATATCTGCTCTTTACAGATGACTGTGGTCAGGTTCCTGTGCACAGCACCAGTGACCTTTCCGAGCTGAGCAATCTTCAGACACTCAGCGCCCAGGGCTGTGAAAAGCCCGAGCTGTATCAGCTTACCAGGAGTTCATATTTTACACCAGGACTGGTTTTTACTGTATCCAGCTGCTGAATATCAAACGATGGAGTTTGGGCTGTAAGAGAGGACTTTTCTCTAATGTAAAGACATAGATTCTTCCTACTGCTGGGAAAATGAGTATTGTGCACAGGAGAGCTGAAGTTTGTGCTGTCTCCTCTCTGACTGCTCTGTATCTGTGCTCAGGCTGTTCTCTGGTTGCCTTTCCTCTCCAAAGACATCTCTGTGTCAGTGGGGAGAGAGGTGGCAGGTGTAGCACCTCTGGGTTGTGTCCAGATGGGTCTGGACAGGGAGGAGACCCCACAGCCCCCTGGACACTGCTCAGGGCTGGGCTCTGCCCAGGGCAGCTCTGCCTCCTGTGCACGAGTCCAGAATTCCTGGGATCAGCCCCTGCCATTCCTCTGGTGCCATTGCTGGGCCCTGGAGCAGAGCCTGACACCCAGGGACACTCAGGGACACTCAGGGACAGACAGGGACACAAAGACATCCAGGGACAGGCAGGGACACTCAGGGAGAAACAGAGACACTCAGGGACACTCAGGGACACACAGGGACACCCAGGGGACACTCAGGGACACCCAGGGACACCCAGGGACACCCAGGGACACCAAGAGACACTCGAGGACAGACAGGGACAACCACGGACAGACAGGGACAGAGAGGGACACAGAGGGACAGAGAGGGACACCCAGGGACAGAGAGGGACACACAGGGACACAGAGACACTCAGGGGACACTCAGGGACACTCAGGGAACACTCAGGGACACCCAGGGACATCCAGGGACACCCAGGGACACCCAGGGACATCCAGGGACACCCAGGGACACCCAGGGACATCCAGGGACACCCAGGGACACCCAGGGGACACGCAGGGACACCCAGGGACACCAAGAAACACTCAGGGACACTCAGGGAACACTCAGGGACACCCAGGGACATCCAGGGACACTCAGGGACACCAAGAGACACTCAAGGACAGGGAGGGACACTCAGGGACACCCAGGGACATCCAGGGACATCCAGGGACACCCAGGGACAGACAGGTACACTCAGGGACACCTCAGGGACACCCAGGGACATCCGGGGACATCCAGGGACACCCAGGGCTGGGTCCCCCTCAGCTGGGGCTCCTGTCCAGGCTGAGCCCCCCCAGCTCCCCCAGGCTCTCCTGGGCAGGGAGATGCTCCAACCCTTCTGTGCTCCACAGGACTTGGGGATGTGGCACCTTTAGCACCTCCATGGGTTCTTTTCATAGAATCCTGAAGGCTGAAAGAGAACTTTAAGATCATCAACTCCTTTTATCCAGCTCCAGATCATTGTAGATGTGTGCATGGCACAGCTCAGCCTCCCTTCCCCACTGCTCCTGGCCTTGGTAGCCCAAAGCAGCTTCTGTCAAGGAGGGTTTTGTACATACCCAGGGAAAAAAACCCTCGAGGTCATTTTAATTTAGATGGTTTGAGCACACAAAGGCAGCACATGCCAGTGCAATGATGATTTTGGGTGAGGATCTGTTTTCCTTGAGCTTGTGGGGGATACAGCAAAGTGGTGGAGGAAAACAAGTGCCTGAAAAAGGTTTTTAGCTCCTTGAACAGTGCAGGGTTATGCAGGGAAGGACCAGCAAATCCAGCACTCGATGGGCATTCATTAGCTTGTTTTTGGGTAACATCAGTTCTTCCCAAATGCATTTTGTTTTCACTGTAACTGCTTTCCTACTCCAAATTCCCTGTGGTAAATCCTGCCATGCAAATAAGGATCAAATCTTCATTTTCACAGAGTAATGAGCTTTTTCTGTAGAAGACACCTGAAAAAGAAGGCTTTAGCTGTGAAAGCTTAATTTTAGTGTATTCATGGATCTTCTGGAAACAGAAGTCAGAACAGCCAAGTTTGCAGCTTGGCTCAGAGTTTATTTACTGCTAAAAGAAACACGAAAACAAACACATAAAATGTATAATCCAGATTCTATTCTAGAATTCAGACCTGCAGCTGTTAGTGCATATCAGTGAGGGCTGTTGAGCTTCTCAAAACCTGAGTGTTACTGGTTGGGGGGAGCCAGATAATGATAGAAGCATCCTGTGAGATTGTAACCCAAGCATTCTGGTGGTTGAACTTGAGGAAAGGGCACATATTATCAGCTGCATTTTGTTCTCAATTCACTCCAGGAGACGCTGAGAAAAATGGTCTAAAACCAAGCAATCAATAATTTGTATAGTGAACACAGTGTGCTGTTAAGAGGTCTGATCTTTAGAACTGTTCAAACATCAGGTGAGACAGGAGAGCCACGGCTGCCAAGCAGGAAAAAACCTGAGTGCAATTCATGAGAACAAAGGCTGGGGCACAGAGCCTGGCTGGTCGTTTGTAGAGTTTGTTACAAGAAAAGCTCGTGTAGGGATGGAATTGATCCACCCACAGGGCCACGAGCACCTTCTGTGGGGGATTTGCTCCTGCAGTCGAGTTTTGGGTTGAAGATCAGAACTAGAGGTCTCCAGCTTGCCTTTCCCAGCTTGCTGAAGTCCCTGAAGTGCTGAAAAGAGCTGCTTGGGGGATATTCAAAGAGTCAGAACATCCTGAGGTGAGGGGACCTGCAAGGATCACTGAGTCCTGGTCCTGCCTGGGACACCCCAACAATCCCACCCTGTGCCTGGGAGCCTTTCCCAAGATTTTCTTGGATTCTGCCAGGCTTGTGCCATAAACAATTCCTTGGGGAACCTGTTCCAGCACCCAACCACCCACTGGGGGAAGAATATTCTGCAGACAAATGACCACAATCAACCACTTTTAGAGGTCATGGTGTTTGAGAGAAAAGCACAACCCAGTAATTCCTGTCAGTGTTTTTACAACAGGACAGCAAATAAATTCCTTGGTGTTCCAGAGAAAACAAGGTAAGAAATGCCAGCTCAGCTTTGAAGGTTGAACTAGGCTTTATTAATTAATTAATCTTAATTAATCTGTTAAGTAATTTCACAGAATCCTAGACTCATCGAGCTCCACCAGGCCAGAAAGTGTTGGAATCACTTCAGGTGTAACGTGAGCCATCAGATTTTCCAGAATTGCTGAATTTGTTTGAATGGGATTTGAATTTAATTTAATTAAGTTAATCTTTTAGAGGGAAAACTTAATCTCAGTTTCAAACCAATGGGTTCAATTCTGTGAGGGAATAGTCTAGGGAAGAATTTTTCTTGAGCAAAGGACTAAGTAACTTGAATAGCAAGGATATTGCCTTGGTCTCCTTGTGCTATTTAAGTGGTGATTAAGTCTGAACTTGACTTTTAAGACAAAAATACACTTCCAGGGGTGACTCCCTGAGTGAGAAAAGCTTCCAGTACTGTAGGTCTGAGTAGATTAACAGACTGTCTATAAACTGAGGGAAGAAAATAAGAAGGGGAAAAGGAAAAAGCCAAGGAGAGAGTAAAACTTGGAATTGGAAAAACAATTCCTGTTCCAGACGAAACATTTCATTATATATGATGGGTTTAAAGGCAGTTTGCTCAATGACTTTGTGTTTAGCAAGGCATTGTGTGAAACATGGCATTGTTCCTTACAGGAAATAAAGAACAAGAAATCTTATTTCTTCCATACTTGTGTTGAAAGGGGTATGAAGTTGTGATGGGGAAGTAATCACTCCAAAGCACAGCAACCTTGAGGTATTTCCTTTTAGAGCTGCACAGCTTTATCTAAAAATGAGGCTGCTTGGGCTGGGGAGGATGTTCTGACTCCCACAAACTGAGCCTGGGTTTATTTATTGAATTATTTATTTATTTATTATATTGCAAGTTTTATTAAATATCTTTAGTGCACTGACATAATTCAAACTTTTACTCACAGGGAGATTTTAACACCCCTCTGGGAAGAGCTTGGGCCAAAACCTCGAAGTGTTGAGTATCTGCTACTACATCCAAATTCACACTTCTCACTTTCTATGCTTTGCTCCAGAAGTTTTATGCTTGAGCCTTCTCATTGTCATGCTCCATTGCTAACTCAGCTGGACTGGATGCAGAAAACAAAATCCCAGATTATGCTGAGTTGGAAGGAACCCAGAAGGATCATCAGAAAATCAGAAATCAGAAAATCCTACAAGACCTGTGGTGGAGCCATGGACTTGGCTGAGCAAACAGACAAAGAGAGGCTGTCCCAAACTTTGGGCTCCTGGGTTGAGGGTGGCCAATGCCACAAGCTGAGAGGTGTCCTGAATATCTCATACCCTCAATATCTCAAATCCTGAATATCTCATACCCTGAATATCTCATACCCTCAATATCTCAAACTCTGAATGTCTCATACCCTGAATGTCTCAAACTCTCAATATCTCATACCCTCAATATCTCATACCCTCAATATCTCATACCCTGAATGTCTCAAATCCTAAATATCTGATACCCTCAATATCTCATACCCTCAATACCTCATACCCTCAATATCTCATACCCTGAATGTCTCATACCCTGAATCCTCAATTCTACTGTTTGGTGTGAGGAAACTCCTCACTGACAGGCTCAAAGAATATAACCCCCAAAATGACGTTTTTCTAGAAATTACTTGTTTGGGGTTTTGTTTAGTTAAAACTTGAGCAGTCTGTGAATAATTCTTCCTTCTCAGCTGGGCTTGGTCTCTTGAGGTGCTCTTTCAGGCTGTAGATCAGGGCAGGAGCTTTGCAGGAATGGAGGCAAAAAATTGATGGGCATTTTCACTTCATTTTCCCTCCCTTTTTCTTTTCCTGTTACTGAAGTTATTTTTATTATTATTATTATTATTATTGTTGTTGTTGTTGTTGTTGTTTAATTAATCACCGACAAGATTTTTCTACATTTTCTGCCCAGTTGGTCCAAAAATTGGTGCCTGTACTTTGTTGCAGTGCTTTCCTCGTGCTGGCAGCATGGCACAGAGCATTTGTGAGAGCAAAGTTTGCTGAAGAGGGAGCCTGAAACAGCTGCCAGGGCTGACAACTGAAAGGCACAAGTGGGGACAAAGCAGAGCAGACGGAGCGATGTGGGAACATTAACACTTGGGAGGGACTCTCCTCCTCCCTCCCCTCTTTCTGAAGAAGGGAAAGAAGCTGGGTCTTTGTCCAAAAAAACACTTAAACGTTTGCTTGACCTTAAAACCTGTGAAAATATTCTCTCGTCATCCATTGCTATGGTTTTCTGTTTCCTCTGTGCATTTAAAGGGATAAATGTTCATCTCTTTGATCCTGTACTTAAGGAAGATGAACCGTGTTTTTCACTCCCTGAAAACAGGGAAATCTGTTTGTTATGTCACAGCTGTGCCAGCAGATTTCCAGGAAACTGAGCACGGTGTGTTTGTGTTTAGTATTCGGGAGGCTGCAGCACCCCTTGATTTGCAGGGAAAGTTATCACATGGAAAAAGTGTGCAGAGATTGTTTTAATCTCATCTTGCACCGAATTGAGAAAGGAGAAGGATAAAAGTGTCTCAACCATAAAGCTTGGCAGCAATTGTGGAGAGCAAAAATGAAAATAGTTTAAGAGAACAGTGCAGGCAATAACTCACTTGGGGGGTCGGCAGAGGACCAGAAGAAGTGGCCAGACTGACATTGCTTGGTTTTATTAACTCATCCATAATTAGCCCATAGCTTAGATACAATTTAGCTTGTGCCATATGGGCTAATATAGTGCTGAAAGTTACCCCCCATGCAGGTGCCAGTCTGTCACACTGAAGGAAGATTAGCATAAAACAAACAACAATGCACCCTTAATGACAGTGGCACCATTTGCCACGCCATACTTGAGGATGGGGAGGCACAGCCATTATAACCCAATCTTCAAGATTTTATTAAGTAGAAATAAAAGCAGTGTGCACACAGACCCCCCCCCTTGTAGCCCAGTGAATCCTTCCTTCAGCTCGCAGGGAAACCCGTTGTGTGTTTGGGGTTGTTTTAAAGATATTTAATTTATTTTATTTTTAATGGTAGAAATACCTAATGGAGGTATTTATTCACAGCTTTGCTGGTGTTCCTTGGAACAGTGTGGAAAAATTAACTGATCTAAGTAAAACATGTTGGGAAAACGCATCCTGGTGGTTTGTGCCTTGACAAAGGTGGAAGAGAGTAGTTCTTAAAACTGAAATAAAAAAAGAGAAAACTCCACTCTGTGTGCTCATCAACTCAATTAGAACTTTTTAGAGTAGTTATGAATCTAACAATGGTGCACATTTTGTGTGAGGAGAATTTCCCCTACAAAGAAAGTGAGCCACTGTCTTTGGTGATTCCCCTTTTCCGAACAGGAATTGCTCCATTAAAACGATCCCCACGCATTGTTGATCCATCCTGCATTTATGGTAATTTGCCTACGTATTGCCAATATTTTCCTTTTTAAATCAAGGAGGACATTTGGTGCCAGAGCCTTTCCCAAACTGAGCTGAGCTCCTGTCACAAAGCAGCAGAAGCCATTAACATTCTCAGTTAAGGCTGATCAGTCGTGCTGTTGAACCATTTCTTCTCTTCCTCCCAACGCATTTGCTTTCCTGTATTTCCCAGATAAAAGGGAAGCTCCCCCTCCCCTAAGTTTTCCAGACTTTTCTTTTGAAAGGCAGCCTGCTCATTTTAAATATTTTAAATGAAATGAGTTTTGCTATGCAGACAGGAGCTGTTTTTTTTTTTTTTCTCCCAGCTCTCATCGGCTATTTATGTGACTCCATGGTTTTCAAATGGTGTAATGCTGGAGGATGCCAAATGTCCTGCCATTTAATAACCAGTAGCATACAGAGCTCTTTTCAAAATGCCACCGCTCTGAGCATCTGTTGTTATTAAGTAAGATGATCAAATTTTGTGCAGGACTTCAATTTTGCTTTTCACATCACTTACAGAGCAAGAATAATATGCAGTCTGTGTATAGAACTAATGTGTTGGGCTCATTGAGCCAATTGCTGGGTTTTGTGTTCTGCTTTATTGCAGACTGTAAAATAAACTTTGGCCTTTTTTTAATAAATGTTATAAAAATGCTCTGTGAATCAGGAGAGTGTCAGCAATTAAAGCCATTTAACATCATAATAATTAAAAATGCAATACTCCAGCATAGTCAGCGCTGGTTCACATAAAAAGCCACATTGTTGGTCCTTAATAATTACATTATTTGACAGACATGCTGAAGAAGAGGGAAAGGTGCATGCTGTCAGTATCAGATGAGCAACTAATCCTTATTGTTGCTGGAAATTGCTGTAGCATCCTTTGCTGTGCCTGCTTTCAGCTAACAGATGTGCAGGAATGTCCTCGGCCCTCCATCGCTTTTCTCTCCAGCAGGATCTGACTGACAACACCACCACCAGGGAACAGCTGGGCAGAGGCACATCACATTTTGCTGCTCGGGAAAGAAGCTGATTAGGCTATGGAGTACCTAATTGGGTAAGATGCCCCTCATTTTCCAACTATAAAATTCAGAGAGTGTAGAGCAGCGGAGAGCTGGGAAGAGCCGTATGTTTGTCCCGCAGCACAACTGGACCTTTCAAATGAGAGAGATTTTTGTTGGTTTTTTTTTTTACAGCTGTGGTTTGGGGCTGTGCCCGAGCTCGGCGTTGTGCAGGGCCAAATTTTTGAGGAGAGATTTAACTCGGGCATAATGACATTTAAATTACACCCCTGCATCTCAGCCCTGCTTTTCCTAAGTCCGCAAAGGCAGAAGGGCAGCTTTCCCCATGGCGTTCATTTTCGGCATGAAAAAATGAAGCAAAAGGGGGAAAAAAGCACAGATTTACAGATTTTTATATTTTTTCCTCGAATATTGGAGGTGTGGGATTATCCTCCAGTTTCATTGCATTGTAGGTGATATAGAACCAATGTCATCTTCAGGTGAGATAGAGAAGTTTTGGTTTAGGATTGTGGATCCTCACATATCCTAAAGGGAATGGGGCCTGAAGGGGTTTTGGAGGAGCATCCTCCTTCTGACCTCCGGAAATCCTGGAAAACAGAGAGTGAAAATTGGCTTTAAGCATCCTGAGGAGACAATTTGTTTTTTCTGTTTTCCTGGGGTGTCCAGGAGGTGCCTCTGTTCCTCTGTCAGTCTCTGGAAATAGCCCCAGGCTGTGGCACTTTTTTTTTTTTGGGGTTGGGTTTTTTTCTTTTTTTGGTTTTTTTTTTGTTTGTTTTTTTTGTTTGTTTTTTTGTTTTGTTTTTGTTTTTGTTTACTCCAGTTTCAAGCCTGTTAGGGTTGGGTTTTTAAACATTATTTATTTCAGACCCCCCAAGCTTGCACTGAAGCAATGAGGACTCAGACAGTAGAGCATCCTTTTAATAAAAATTCCTAAAAGGAACTTCCAACCAGATCTTACAAGGCCTTATATCAAGTACCAGCGATACTGGGAATATTCTTGGGTAGAATAAAGTCAGCTGGTATGGAAACCTAATTTCTCTGATTTCTCTTTTAAAAAACATGTAGATGTGGTGCTTGGGGACATGATTTAGTGCTGAGTTAATGGCTAGATTTGATGATCTTAGAGATATTTTCCTTAATGATTCTATGATTTTCAGATATTTTTCCTTGACCTTGTATATTCTGAATTAATTTTAATCACCTTTTGCAAGCAGTATTTGCTGTTCTCCAAGGAAACCAGGGATTCAGCATCCCAAGTTTGGTGCTGGGATACAGAATAATGAAGATTTGAGAAGTTCACAATCCATGAGTTAAATAATGTCAAAACTGTTCTGAAGCCAAACAAATCAAAAAGTTCCTGAGGACATGGTGAGTTGTTTCTTACATCTTCACAGGTGTTGTCTACAGGAACTTTGGCAGATTTGTTCTTCCCAAGGTCTGGAGAGGTGGGATGAACCCCTCCAGTGGCCAGCAGCAATGTCTCCAGTGAAATTTTGGGGCAAAGGAGCAGTGCTCCATTCCCAAAACCACTTACAAGTATTTTAAAAGCAGTGAAAGCACCTGAAAGGCCAGAGCCCCACAAAACCTGTCTACTTTAGATGTGATTTGTATGTGTGCAACTATTTCAGTTCAAATATTAACCCTAGATTTTAAACAGATTATAATTTTGGAAGGAAATACCCATAATTGCAAGACAGAAAGAGATTTGATTTGTAGTTCTGGACATGAGCCTTGAGCACCTGAAGAGTCTTTAGGTGAAAGTATAAAAGAAGCACATTATCCCCTGATTAATCTGAATGAAATAATGGAAATAGAATTCCATCTGCCATCGAAATCATAAATAATAAATACATTAGTAAATCAATAAACTGAGTACAACAATGAATTTTAGATCTTATGTTGTGATTAGAGCCAGCTCTTTCTTTGGGACATATTAAACCATATTCACAGCACATTCCATTTGGGTTTTTTAATAGGTGATCTGTTTCTTTTTCAGGAAGTTCACATGAAGTTTCTGAACCTCCACTTTGCCCCTTGGGGAAAAGCAGCCCGGAAATAAGGTGAAAGTGTTCTGAAAGAAATGAGGAAATCTTAAAAGTAAAAAAAAAATCGCACATTATAGAAATCCTGGTAAATAAAATATAACCAAGGAGCAGCATGGGAAGCATTTAACCCAGTGCACACCAATTTTTCTGTGCTGCCAGCACACAGAGCGAGGAATGTCAGGGAGGATGGGTCTGTGTATGAGTGACATCAAATTCCATAGAAATGTTAATGATAAACAATAAAATAACAGACAAAATACTGCAGCAAGGACACAGACATAACATCACTGGTAGCTGAGGCCTTCATGGCAGCTGATCCTGTACGTGGATTAAGAATAATGTTTCAATAAGAAAAATAACACAAAGTCTTTGAAAGTTCGGCTTTAGAAAGCTGTGGCAGCTCAAGAAACTTCTGTTGTACAATTCCACATTTGCATGGCCAATGAAATTCCAGAACCTCCCTTGGTCTACAAGAAACCTGAAAGAGAACTTTATTTTATAGTTACAGATCCATTAATTTATGCTTTGGAACATCTGCAGGACCAGATCCAGAGGTCCCTTAGGAGATCTGGTCTGATGAGACCAAACTGGACCCTGCACCTTTGGAATTTCTTTCAAGTGTGTTTTACAAAATCAGAGTTTTTTGTCTCAGGTTTGAAAAATGACATTTTTATCCCTTGACCTCTGCCTTGAAACCCCAAGGGCTGAAGGTGAGGAGCTCCTGGAAATGGGAAGAACCTCAAAGCCCACCCAGTGCCACCCTGCCACGGCAGGGACAGCTTCCACTGTCCCAGGCTGCTCCAATCCCCATCCAGCCTGGCCTTGGACACTTCCAGGGATGGGACAGCCTCAAATTTTCCCTCCTGGCTTGGCTCCATCATTCTGGTGTCCTCCTGCTGTTCTTGCCAACAGGGAAACCCCAGAATCCTCCAGCCCTTTGCACCTTTCTGTAGCATGCACAAACCTCCTGAGTGTTCATGTTCACCATGAACTTCTGTACCTCTTATAAATTATTTTCTTGCCCATTGTCAAGATTTGGAAATGATTTATTGGTGCAGTTTTTGCAGCAGGGCTGAAGCCTCTGTGGCCTCTCTAGATAAATTCCACACAGACAGTCTTGGCCAGCCCAAAACCCACAGCTCCTGGTGTTTCTACCCAGGCTGGGTTTTCATGAACTGCTTCAGTAAAGCTGATTTTTTTTAATATGATTTTTCATAGACTCGTAGAATTCCCTGTGTTGGAAGGGACCCATAAGGATTGTTGAGTCCTGCCTGTCCCTGCACAGACCCCCCAAAAATCCCACCCTGGGCATCCCTGGGAGCTTTGTCCAAACTCCTGGAGCTCTAGGGCTGTGCCCATTCCCTGGGGAGCCTGGGCAGTGCCAGCACCTCTGGGGAAGAACCTTTCCCTAAAATCCAACCTGAACCTGCCTCCAGAAATATTGAAACTAGACATGTACATTTACACCTGCACATCAGAATTTCTGCCACTCCTTTATTGCAAAGCTGCAGAAGGAATAGGACGAGAATTTTCTTAGTTCATCATGGAAATGGATTGCCTGCTTTTAAAAAGGGATTTTGGCTTTTTAGGCATCTCTTGCTTGCAAGCACTTTCCTCTAAATCACTTCTGCAGCCAGCACTGGCTCCTGCTATTCCTTCCACACCAGGCACTAATCCTTCAGCTCCCATTCCCCTTCTCCCACAGCCAGTTTCATAAGTAGTGACAGGCTGACTGAATTTAGAGGACACTAGAAATCTTGACATTCAACTTGTCAACATTTCTGTCACTGAGCCTCTGTTCCCATGACTTATTTTTTAATGCAAATCAGAAGATGATTAGCAGTTTTCTCTCCTCATCGTGTTTATTTTTGCTTGTTCTTTGGGCTGTTTTTCATGCCTCATCTTGGCTGAATTCTCTCCCATTTTTCTCCCTTCCTGTGCGTTTCTGCTCTTGCTCTGTTCTCTGCCCTTTGTTCTCAGTCACTGTTTCCCCCCCTTTCCCTTTTGTGCCTCTCTTGCATATTTTGTGGTGCTCTATCATCTCTGTTCTTTGTCTTTACTTTTCTTTGTCTTTTCATTTTGCCTATCTTTGTTCTATGTCCTCTTTGGTGTCTCCCTGTTCTTTGTCTTCTCTTTTTCCTTGTTCTTTCCTTTCCTCTGTCTGTCTCTTTTTATGATTCCCTTTTATCTTCGTTGTGTTCTGAGTAGGTTTGTCTTGATCTTTGTCTTTGCAGAGAACGTGCTCAAAGGAAGACAAAACACGCCATTCAAACAGAAATTGCTTATTAATTATAACATGGACACACTGCTGAAACCCAAGCCTCCCACAAAGCCAGCAAACCAACTCACAGGAATTTTCAGGCCATCCTGTATTTTTCTGGGCATCTGGGCTGCTCCTAGGGCCCTGTAGGTGAGCACCCAGCACATAAACTCCTTCCTATTCCACTTTTCTGTCTCTGACTCTCAGTCCATAAATCCATCCTAAACTTTATCACTGACCCATGAAGGCTTGGGTGCAAAACAATCAAAGTGAGGTATCTGGTTATGCAGCAGCCATGAGTAAAAATGTGTATTTTGGTCTCCAATATGGAATCCACACAATCTCCATGTCCCAAGTGCTCCCTTTCCTCCCACGGTGAGGGGTATAATTTACTGCAGATGTCTCTGACCCACACCATCAGCTCCAAGTTACCAGTTGCTGCTAGAAGGAATGGTTGAATTTACTAACCAGCTCTGCTGGGAATGGGTGTCTGCTGCAGCCATGTGAAAGGCAGGGTTCTGTGGTGCTCTTGGTGCACAGTCCTGAGTTATTGTTGTCAATTCTTCCATATTTGAAAAACAAAACATCTTAAAAATGTGGAAACAGGAAAAAAAAAAATCATAGGCAGAGGTATTTTGGTAAAGGAAGTTCTTTTTTGGTCCTGAAATAAATCTTTCTGTGATCTCTTTGAGCTTTGAAAAGATTAGTATGATCTCAAAGTTTAAGCCAAAAAGGAAAAGTTCACATTAAAAAAAAAATAAATTAGCTTTTTGTTCATTTTCCCACCCATTTCTCCCCTCTAATAATTCATGGAAATCTCTCTGCATGTGTGATATTTGATTAATCCTCATTAAAGCCTTGGCTGAAAAACAAACCCCAGATCTTGGAGTTTGCTCTGTTGCTGCTTTCACCTTCTTTTCTTTTGTTTCTTTAATTTCCTTATCCTCAGGAGAGCCCTGAGAGCCACATGGAGTGCAGGATGGGTGAGCTGGGGAAAATCCCCAGGGAAGAGGGGCTGGGTGCTCTGTGCTGGGTCACCACTTCCCAGGGATTCAGGGAACCTCTCCTGCCCTGCCTGCCTTTCCAGGCTGCTTCTCTCTCCCTGTGCCTTTGCTGTTAAATTGTCACTCTGCTGGCCAGGCTGTGGTATATAAATAGAAATCTCATATCTTCTACCTGCTGTGCTCTGGGGAAGCCCCAGCACACCCAGCACATCACAGACCTCTGCAAACCGGCTGTAGGACCCGGCCACAATATTGCAACAAATAACCTGGCTCAATGTGGATTGTCCTGGAACTGGGAAATGCTGCAGGATCCCCAGGGGCTGCAAATTGAGCCAAGCCCAGGTTGGGCTCTTTGTGCTGCTTCCTCCCCATGGCTGTCTGTACCAGCATCCCTGGCTCTGGTGGTGGATGCACAAGTGGGATGGGGGCTTTTCCCACCTCTTCTCGTTGTGGTTTGGGCCTGGAGGTGCTGGGGAAGGGCTGTGGGAATCAGGAGGCTCTCCCATGGCAGAGCCAGCAGTGTGTGACAGCACCCATCCCCTACCAGCTGCAAGGATGCTCCCCTGCTGGTCCTGTGTGTTTTGGAGCAAACACAGGTGATCTCCCATTCTGCATAAATATGCAGGAACTCCAGGTTTCCCAAGCTAGATATTTTTTTGTCTTAATAATGTTGATTTAAATTTTACTTAAATATTAATAAAGTGATTTAAGACCAGGCCGTTTAGGCCAAATGTACATTAAAATTCCCCTTCTATTTTCCCTCTTTTTAAATCCTCCTCCTTCAGTTTATTCCCTGAGGGAGGGCTTGGTTCCTGAACTCATTGTGAGATCTTCAAACACATAATAAGAATTAATCACCATTAGTCCTCTATTTTAACAGCTGCTTCCTACCCCCCGAACCAGTACAGCTGCAAACTTCCCTCCCTCTGCCGACACCGTAATCCCATTACAGCTGCAAACTTCCACATGGAAAAAAAAAAATATAACCCAGGTTTAAGCTGATTTTGAAACAACTCACATTTCTTAATTGCTCAGGTCTGGGTGGGAAGTGGGTGCTGCAGCTCCTGGCTGGTGGGAGCTGGAGGAGCATTGTCCTTCCCAAGCATGAAACCACCTTGGTGTCACCATGGGAGGTGCAAACCCCACCTCAACACAAACCCTGTCATCTGCATCAACCACTACTTGTGTCTTCATATTCCTAGGAAAAACAAGTATGATTTATTTATTAATAATGACGAGGTATTTGCCTGCTTGTGGAAATCTCCCTTTTCCTCCTTGTACTTTCTCCATTCTAATATCTGCCCTTAGATTGTAATTATTTTATTTTTCTACTTTTTAGCATTAAGGTTTGAGATAGATAATTATTTTGCTTAATAGTAAATTTCACTGCAACGTGCCCAGAGGGATCTGAAATAAAAGGTATTTAAAAATCTACCATGTTAGAAAAGTAAAATAATTTCAGCTAATGAGATTATCAAGGATAATCGGTTTACAAAAGCCCATTATGAGACAGATTCATTGATGTCTTAAAACAGAAAAGGAGAATCCTATTTATTTTTTGAAATGGTGTAGAATAAATTGCGTTTCAGAATGCAAAAGGCTGGTTTTCATATATATTTTTTTAAATGTGATGATTTCTGTAGCCCCATCTGCTGTTCAGTTTCAGAAGTAGCCTGAGGAAGATTTGATGAACCACAAGTTTTTCTGTGGAAAATTGGTGAGACGTGACACTTGACCTGTGGATTTGACTGACTGTCGTAGGGAAGGGCTTCATCTCTTTCAGAATTTGTGGGAAGAAGTTGAGGGAATGGAAGGGAAGTTCCCACTTTAATTCACCCATGACTGAGGATGTATTGAGAAGGAGGAGAAGAAGCAGGAGGAGCAGAGGTCAGTGTTGGTGGTTGCTCTCACTGGAGTAACCAGGGACACCCTACTAAAGCAGCTGTTTCCTTATCCCAGCAACCTGAAGTGGCTCCAAGAGAAATGGGTTGGGATGTCCAGGAGAAGACAGGTCATTCCATGGCCCACATCTCTCTGTAGGGTACAGAGTGGGGTCATTTTAGAGGTATGAAATGTCACTGGGACATTTTCCTTTCATTTTCCCCCTGAACTTCTTGGGAGATGTGTGTTACACACTGGTTTTGTCTACTTGCAGAGGTAGATGGGTTGATTTGGCCTGACAAGAGTTGAAAGATGCTCCAACTCTACCACAGTCTCGTAACACTCAAGCCAGACCATAGACCTGGTCCTTACAAATAAACAAAACCATTAACTGCTATGTTGCATAAAATTCATGTGTAGAAAGCTGCAGCATTGTAAAAAATACCCCAAACCCAAACTATAATAATATCTGTTTTATCTGTTGTGGTTTATTGTTTAGACCATATCTGGAATATGCCTGGTGGGGCTTGAACATGGAGTCTCTTCCAGGACTTTTGCTCCATGGTGATGTGGAAGGTGACTCTTCAGTAAGTAACACCAAATGATTTCAGACTTGTATAAATAATACACATGTTCTGTCTGCTGTGATGGAGTGATGAATAGCATTGAGACTGACTGATTTGCCGGCTCGTGGCGGTGGCTGGAACAGTCCGTGCTGTCCTTGGATCCCTCAGACTGGTCCTACCTCTCCCACAGTTTCGTTTCCCCATGGAGTGGGCTTCTCCAGCCCCATGTGATTGCCAGCTCTTGGCTTGGCCAGAGAGGGACAATGGGACACACAGGTTGAGCCCATTCTCACCATGGTGTCCTCTCTCACACATGGAGACTTTGTCCCCCCAAAATGCGATTTTTGTACAATCCCTTCTGCTGCAGCTCAATCCTCTGCTTAAAAGGTTCCCTCTTTTTTCTTTTTTTTTCCCCTTAATATTTAGCAGAAAATAATTCTGCAATGAGCTTTATTAAAGCAGCAGGATAGATTAAAAAATGAAATATGTTTAGCAAGATTTGGGGGGAAGGCTGGAGTAATTAATTTTCAATAATACCTGGCATTTCCAGAACTCCTTTCATCCCAAGATCACCAAACAGTTTACAGACATTAATTAATTAAAGCATTATGATGCCCCAGTGTGGGGCCATCGCCGGCATGTCTGACTCAGACAAACTCCCTCCAATTCCCTGGACAGACGAGCAGTATCCGCTCCTCTGCCTGCACCAGGGCTATTCCTCTGAGCAAATACTGCTCAGCTTTCCCAAGGTTTGCACTGTGTGGCCCTATGTCAATATTTTCCAATAAGTTCGATTATTTGTCTTTTATTCTCTATCAGGAAAACCCCAAATATCTCCGTAATAAAATTTCCAGCGCGTGTTTACATGAGGGCAGTTCGGATGATTAGTTTCTGATTCAGCTGCCCATTAAAACATCCCTGCTCCTGCAAAACTCCCTTTGCAGGCTGGGAGCTGGACGTGAATTTTAAGCTTGGATCTTGGGGTGAGTGCAGTAAATCACGTGGGGAAAGAGGAGAGGGGCACAAATAACGTCACACTCCTGGAAATCCCCCGTGAAGTGTAAGTTGGGTGAAATCTTATGAAAGCTGTAGATTATCCAAACTTTCTCCAGTCCGATGATTTGATTCATGAAGGCGTAAATAGATAGATAGCTAGATCCATCACAGGGATCCCTGGGGAGCAATGGAATGGTGTTTGTGATTGGAAAAATATTATAAAAGAGCTCACGTATAGCCAATAGTTGGGCAGTTTTGTAGCGCCAAGATAAATAGGAAAGAAATGACATTTCATGATCGCATTTTTAAAGGACGTTGGAAGTTACCAAAGCAGGAGAAATGGATGTGCTGGAGTGATGCAGCTGCATTCCCGTGTGGCAGTGCTGCCATTTGGGCCCTGAACTCCTCACCCCACATCTTTGGGATAACAGTGGGGCACTGCATTCGTGGGGAATCACAGAATTGTTAAGGTAGGGAAAGATTTCCAGAGTTATCGAGTCCAACCTGATCCCCATCTAGTCACCCAGCTCAGAGCACTGAGTGCCACATGCAGTTGTTCCTTGGACTCCACCAGCTCCCTGAGCAGTCCATTTCAATGCCTGGCAACCCTTTCCATGAATTCTTCCTGATATTGAACCTGAATGGCTGTACCCTTATGTTTGACCCACCTTGGCCGTGGGATGAGTGCTTCACTTGGCCTAAGAACGTCCAGTTTAGTTGGGATATTCTGAACCAGGATCAGCTTTGAAGGATGTGTTTGTAATGGATGGTTGAGTTAAAAAAAACAACAAAACAACAAGAAATTGTGATTTGTGTGTTTGTTTGTTTGTTTGTTTGTTGGATTGGCTGTTTTCCCAAAGCCAAGTGAAAACCAGTATGAAAATAAAAAGTCCCTTTCATTACCTGTAGTCTGACCATGGTTTTTCCCAGTAAGGTTGGCCAGCTCCAAGTTTCCCTTTATTCAAACATAGAACCATAGTGGAGAAAAGACACTGAGCATGGGGCAGGACGCACATGGAGCCACATCCCCAATGCCACCATGAATCCATGCCATGAACCATTCCTGTCACCTGGCACCTCCACCCATCCAACCACCAGCAAACAAAAACATGTCAGGATGTGCTCAGGAAGGTGATGCCCATGGAGGAGCCTCTGGTTTGGGAAGGAGGGAGCTGGGAGTGCTGCCCTCCTCCCTGTTTGTTTACCCTATGGCAAGTGCATCTTTGGGGAGCACTGTGACTCTGAGATATGAGAAGAAATTCTTCAGTAAACACAAGTGACATTTGGCATATAAATAAGTTAGGGAATACTCCTGCTCAAGCAGTGCAGGTCAACAGTGATCTTTTGTCTCCTGGTGTAGAGTCGGCTCTTCTGGAAATGGAAAAAAGTGTAAAGTGTTTGGGGAAGGGTGGTGGAACTGAGAATCCTGGTCCTGGTCCAGAGTGAGCAGCTTCACTCCTCAGCCCTATTGGTTCTGGGAAAATCCAGGGTGTGTCACATGGATTTCTCCACAACTTTTTTTTTTTTTTTTAATTATTATTCTCCTATTTTTTTATTTTCTCTCATTTTTAAATTTCTTCTTATTTTTAAAAAATGTCTCATTTTTTCTCTTTTCCTCTTTTTTTTTAAATTTTTTTAAAAAATATTTTTCTCTCTTTTCCCCCTCCTTTTTTCTTTTCTTTAAAAAAATATGATTAATGTATAGCAGAGCCCTTTGGAGAGTAAATACTGATTTGCAATAACACAGTAAACAAATAACAGGGGAACAGGCGTGGAGCCTGTATATCCATACATCCATAAAATCCTTTGCATCCACACATGCGCGCCCGTGTTCTTATTGTGTAGGTTTAGCTAAGGGGATTTACCTCCTTTTTAATATTTTTGAAGGCTGCTTTATGATCCTGTTGACCTGCTATTAGCAAAAGCTTAGCTTTCAACAAAGGTAATTAAATTATAAAATCACTGCTGCAATCATCAAACTACTCATAAAACAAGAAATGAAAAAAAAAAAATACCCTGAAATAAAAATCTTGCAGGCTTCTCCTCATGTAATATTGCTCCCTGATGTTAATTACATTTAAATGGGAGAGTACTATTTTGGTATCATTCATACGCCTCCAAAAGTACTTTCCAGTTTATCATACCTGTCAACCCCAGTGCATCACAGGCTAATACTTTATTAAGAAAAAAATCATTAGGGAGCTGCTGATCCCATTTAAGTACATTGGGCAGAATGTAAGACTAATTAAAAAGCATATTTTTACATTATTAATTTCTGAGTTTCACACTTAATGAATGTGAAATGACAGGGCTACTATTTTTATATTCAGGCTCTCTGGGCTCTTTAGCCAGGGGAATTCAATTCTGGGGATTTTTTGCAAAGATGCTTCTTGGGAGATTTGTTTTCAAGAACAGCTAAGCTTTTTTAGCTGTGCCTTTTTCTGGGAAATTATACCAAAGCATATTACAGCCACTTAAAAAGAGTAGTTAAATAGATGTTGTGTTGGGTTTTTTTCATCACACTGCTATAAAAGTATTTTAGATGAGGTATAAAATATGGTTTTTAAATGATATTATGATTTGCAAACACTAAAAAATAATTGCGGTGGAGTTGAGAGAGAGCGAAAACATCTAATCTTTATTGTGTAAGACAATGTGATAAAATATTTTACAGCCAAAAGCTCATTTTGCATCTGGAAAATTGTGTAAACTGATTGGGTGGGGGGGATAGAAATCTCATTAAAACTAAAGGTTATTTTTAATATTCTTCAAACAAAGCAACACTTCTAACTGCATCTCCCCTCCTCGTATTTATTAAAGCAGACAATTGTACGGGTGCCTGATGTTGTATTTAAATAAAGACGTAAAATGACAGAGAGCGTGGGACGAGGCTGGAGAGGGGGTTTGGAGGAGCGGGTGCTGGGAAGGAGCAGCATCCCGGGGATGTGGGGATGCTGGAGGTGCCATTCCAGGCGTTGGGAGCCTTGGGTGTCACCGAGCCCTGAGCCGGGGCCGCCTGGCACTGCGTCCCTGCCACTTTTATAGGGAGGAGTGGAGAGAAGCTGGGATTTTTTTCTTTTTTTTTTTCCCTCTCTCTCTCTCTCCCTTTTTTTTTTTTTTTTCCCCTCCAAATGTGCTTACAATTACCTCTCTGTATTTTTATTGTCTTTTTACTAACCACAAAACTCACACTGGAGGCAAATCTTAACGGCTGAGGCTTTTCTCGTGTAAATATTAGGAAATTACATTTGTACAAACTGCGCGGCTTTGTAAAGGGCGCTGGAGCCACTCCAACACAAATTAATCAGGATAAAGTTGCTCTATGTTCAACATGACCATAGTTTATTTTCTTAAAGTATTAATTTGTCAACAGCTTTCCTGCCTCGCTGTGACTCATGTGGATGGCATTGAGGGAAGACACAGATGCAATCTTGCTGCTCTACCTTGTGGTTTTAGGAACCAGCTCCAGTTAATCAAACCATAATTGTGTTTAATTCCTCAATATTTGTTTTCCCACCAAAGTCAAACGACTGAAATATGAATATGAACCTGTGTTTAAATATTGTTTTCCCAAAAAAAAAGAAAAAAAGAAAAAACCACACAAAACTATTTTAACTGTTTGCTAAACAATTTTTACTTCCAAATCCTTTCCCCCTCTGTTTCCCCCCTGCTCCCTCAGCCTCAAAATAAATAAATAAGCTCTAGCAATAGCTTTTCAGATGGTGTCCTTTGCTTTTTCCCCTCCTCAGCCTTCCCCAGTGCTGAAAGCATTGCTTTCCACATCTGTCCCCCTCCTTCTTCTGCCTTCACTTGCTGCTTATTATATCCCCCCATTTTTAATTATATCTTGATTTTCGTAAAATGATAATTTGTTGTTATGTTTCTGGAATGCAAACGTGAGCGTAATGGGATCTATTTTTCAGAGTTGCCAAAACAAATTAAGGAGAACGTTTGGCTCTTCCTTTGCCAAATGTTTTAGTGTTTTTCCATGAAAGCAAATCTTATTTCGAACTGTATATTAAAGCTTAAGTAAATAATGCAGCCTGTAAGAAGCAAATTCTATTGTAAAATCAGTTACTGTTCGCAGGCGTTGCTGGTGATACCTGCTCAGGGTTCTGCCTGGCAAGAATCGGGGTAACAATGAAATGCTGTTAATTTTAATTTGCCTTTTGCAGAGCGGGAAAAGCTGAACTTTTTTTTTCCCGAGTGCTGGACGCAGCCCCCATGAATATGGAGCATTTGTTGTGGCCGCCTCACGGATGCCCAGGTAGGCGAGGAGGCTCTCGGATAACGACATCACACGGGGCTGGAGTGGGAGCAGCTTTAGGCACTGAGCTTTGTTAATTGTGGGGCCGGGGGCTCGCCTGTTCTTTAGCATCTTTTATTAACATACATCCCCAAATAATATTGACACTCTTCTTGTTTTATTAGCGCACGTTTACCTTGTTCATGGTTTTATTATTCAAGAATGCAGTTGTTGCCAAGTATTAATCAATATATTATGCTGCTCAGTTGGGCAAGCTGTACAAAAACATAGTGCCCCTAGGGTTAATACAGTCAAGAACTAGAAAAGTGTTTCAGACATGTACACAACATGTGGTTTACTATTATCATTAAATGAGGTGAACTGGGACTCTATACATATGGATTTTGAATTGCATAAATTTTGATTGATATCATTTGAAGACTGAGACCCTGAAAGGGTAGATTTTGTGAAAGACGATACACAGGCCAGCTATTACCACATACAATAATACCAGGAAAAATATCTGAAATGAGCAAGGCAGCTGGCTTTTAAATAGCTAAAACATAACATCAATACTTATTTTGAATAATGGAAAAAAGAGGTAAAAGATGTTGACCTCTGCCTGACAATAACATGTTCCAAAAGTAGAACTGGTCCCAGGAGAAAACCCCCTGCTCAACAGTAGCGACTAAGAAATTTTTTTCTTTCTCTCTCTCTTTCTTTCCTTCTTGTTTTCTCTTGCTTTTCTTTCCCTTTTCTTTCTTTCTCTTCTTTTTTCCCCCCATATTTATACTTTATTCTCCCTCCCCATCAAAGGTTTGAACACACAGACAGCCGCCAGAAAGAAGGGGGAAAGAAAAAAAACCAACAAAAAAAAAACGAAACCCCAAGAATTTTTTTTTTTTGCAAATTCAGGAAACACTTGAGAGGTAAAACCAACATCCTGAGACAGGAGACAAGGCCAGCTTTTGACACCGGGCTGGACCTGTGAGGCCGAAGGAAACCTGGAGCCAGGAAGCGGCCGCTGCCGGGGTCAGGCCGCGGGGGACCCCGCACCGCAGGCCCCGCCGGCCTTTTCATGGGAAATTTGCTGAAAATTTGCTGATCTGCATGAAACATTTATTGGAGGGGGAGAGGAAGAGCCTTCCCTTGGCTTCTTGTGGGTTCCTGGTTCATGTGGCATTAAGTGGGGAATATAATGTATGCGAGGAGGTGGCAGGGCTCCGAGGCCCCGCGTCCATTTCTTTTTCCCACTGTGAGATACACATGGAAAATTATCAATACCTCGCTCTAGCAGATTCCTTCAATTTGCCTGTATTTGTTCAAACTTTTGAGAGAGCACCGGATGCTTAATGCTTCATTTATGATTTATGCTCCATAAATGTATTAAAACATTAACCATATTTCTGCTATGGCATACTTGAATCCTCCCGGGGAAAAGCCGGAGTGTTTCTCAGGCTGCTACTCCGGCTTCCCTGAGGAGCGAGATTATTTGTGTTGTGTTACACCTCCAAGTGTTGATTAGGCCTCGGTGTTACCCTGACAGAAGTGTCGTGTGGTGCTTCTCTTTAATGGGGTAATAAGCTACATCAACTGCATGAAGGAAATGTTCCTTTTCAAGTCAGAAACGGCGAAAAAAGTTGGTGTGCAAAGCCAGCGAAGTCTCCATCCCCTCTGTCCCCTCCACTCCAGTGAAACCCTCTGGAATGGGAAACTCTTGGTCATAGCACTTGGGTGGCTCTGCAAATTTATAATCAGGGTTAGAACTCTCTAATATATTAAATGGTTGCACACCAGCCTTTGCCGAGCCTGGCTTTTAAGCGCCTCGCAGCCTGGCAGGCTCCGAAGCACGGCTGTTAATTGGAAAGCAGGAAGGTTAAAAAAGAGACAAACTAGTTTTCTGGCTTGGCTTTGACAGCCTGGGTTATTTATGCAGGTTTTTTTTTTTTTTTTGCAGGTTTTCCCCCCCCTCTTCTATTTTTCCCCCCTCTCTTTTTGTGCTGGGGTGGAGGGGTGGGGGCTGTCTGGAGGATTTCTTAGTGGTTGGGAAGCTTCACATTTTTCAGTAAGCATTATTGGGTAACAATTGGTGCAAACATTATGGAGGGGGAAAGGCACATAAATCACGAAATAAAAAAATAGTTTCTGCACATTTTCAAAAAACACGTTGTGCTCTCTGAGGTCCTTTTCATTTTAACCAAATCAGGGGGAACTTGTCCTCACAGCGGCAAGGCAGATGGAACAATAAATCACAGGAACCATTGACTGCCTGCAGTGTACTCTCCGCAGCTGTCACTTTTTTGTCTCTTTGGTTTTAGCTGACATGGTTTGAGGTCCACTGTGAACCAATCTGGACTTTTTTTTTACCGTCATATCCATCAAAACGACCAGTAGCCATCAACCTACTGCAGCGATCGATTCGTTTGCTTATTCTCACGCATAAGCCAATACTCAGCTCACTAGGTGAGGCTTGGGAGAAGCACCTCATTTTTGCTTTTTTTTCCCCCCTCTTTCTTTCTTTTCTTCTTTTTCCCTTTTTTTTTTTTTTTTTTTCTTTTCCTCTCTCCCTTTCGCCTCCAGCTACAGCTGTGATTTTCTGAGCAGTCTTGGCTAACGTTATTAAAGTTGCATCACGATAGATATAGAGGGGAGCGGGAAACATCATCCACCCGCACCAACAGCAAACCCAGCAACAACCGTGGGGTTTTGCTGTTGTTGTCAGTGTTGCTTTTCAGGTGTAGCGAGACGCTTGCTAAGCCCGGAGTTTCCAACTCACTGCTTATTTTGCAAAGTAAACAAGCAAATGTTATGTGCATAACCTTAGCTGTCTCTGCAAAGGTCAGCGCCTGCCTGCCGGTTTCCTCCGCTGCCTTTTGGTGGCACTCTGATGCCAGCGATTCCTCCTGTTGTGTTTGGGAAACAAGACGTCCTTTCTTAACAAAAGACTCAATCTACAAAAGGCTGCAAAACAAAAAATTGATTAAATTTGAGCTGGAGTAGGAAAGTTTGGTTGGGTGGGGGAAATCGCCCGGTAAGCGCTGAACAGGGGTGGATGCAGACCTTGGGCAAAGGGGTCGCTCAGGACCTTGTGGGATGCTGCAAAAACCGGGGGTCCCTCCACATCCTACAACATCCACAGTGTGGGATTGGAGATCGCATTCAGGGGGCTCAGTTTATGGCCTGAAACGTTGCAAAGTGTCTTCTCCATTTTAACAAAGTGTTGCTGAAATGAGCAGGGAGTGAACTTTCAGGACATATTTTGTTTGGGTTTTTTTTTGTGGGATAAATAGCAGCAAGGAGATACATGGATAATACAGTCGTAGTAATGTTCTTTTTTAAATGTCAAAAATACCTGCTCGCTTTAAAAGCCTCCAGTTAGGTCAAGTTAAATTTATTATATACAATTTTTTTTATAGCTGAACTCCATGATTTTGACTTGAGGTGACAGCTGAAAAGCACCAGAAACCCTTGGAATTTCAGATCTATATATTACTATAAAGGAAGAAAATAAAGTTCCGCTAAGAGAAGGCAGGGAATTGCATTTACCAAATATACATAGTTTAAAAAACACAACCCCTGAAACATTTACCTTAAAAAAAGTCAAGAGAGCAGAAGTTTTCTTTTGTATCTATAGAGCAAACATCCCTGGGATTTGTAATAAAAACCCAGTTATGAGATCCGGGGTCCCTCCTGTTAACAAGGATCTCTTAGCAGATATTGAAATATTGCCACGTTGGAGAGAAGTTATTTAAGGACCCTCCAGGAGATGATGTGAAGGCAGATTCTGCTGAGAGTGTTTTCCTCTCTGCAAAGATTTGAAGGGAGCATGTCCTGAACATATTCCACTTTAGAGAGATGCAACAAATAACGAGCTGCAGTCAAAGCCAGCCCCACTTCATGATGAATTTCAAGGAGTGTGACCAATAATCCTTCTACTTATCTTAAAAATCCTATGGAAGTAGTAAAGCAGTTGCAATAGAACTGAGAGCAAAGTGCGGGGGGAAAATAAACCAGAAACATCACAAACCAAGCCATCTGTCTGTGAGCAGCCCAGGAACCCTGAGTCCACCCAAGTAGTTGCTGCGTGTTTTTCTGTACTGCTAATGGATTGCATATTGCTGAAAATATGAATTACAGAATAAATCGGAGCAGAGTGGAAATTATGGGTTGGTTTCTGTTCTTGGCCACAGTGAAATTATCAGGCTGGTCCCGTTTGCTGCTATTGGGGTGCACATCAGATTAATTATTCAGTGTAAATGACTGCAGATTGGCAATCTGAGCTCTCTAAATTTACCACCAGCCAGAGGAGCGAGGCTGGGAGTGGATGAGGGTCAGACCAGTTTTGGCTGTGGATTTTCACAATCCTTTACTCACTGCCCTTAACTCTGCAAGACACACACACGTCTTAAATACACCTTTAAAAACATCTTGTGCTGGGGACATGCCAAACATCTCTTGCTCCCTTTAGGGGAGTCATGAAGAGTTACAAACCATGAGCCCTGTGCCAGAGCTGCTGCCTAGAAAAAAACCTGAAGTGACTCAGAGTTTTGGCTGAGGAGGGAGAGCAGGATAAGAGGGCCTTGCATTATAGCAATTACGCAGGAATAAGGAATTTCACTCTGATTACCCTGCCAGCAAAATCTGTATATATCTAATATCAGATAACATCACCCTGCCTGTGAAAGGAAGGCCACTAATTCCACAATATTCTTATTTTCAAATGAATTCCAATGCCGAGAGCAGGGAGCAGCTTTGTTAAAAGGGACGGGCATTAATATGCCTAATGGGGACTTTTCTCCTGATCCTTCTAACACAATTCCACATTGCAACCAGGAAGCAGTTCTGCATATTTTCTAATTAGCTGTGGTAGATATTTAATAAAAAGAAGGACAAAAAAAGAAAAAAAAAAAGCCGTGCGAGCACAAAACTTTGTTCATGGCTCGCACACAAAATGTTTAACCCCAAAAGGATGTCAGAGGGTGGGAGGTGGGTGCTGGGGGAGGCTGAATGGGAGCCCCAGGTGCCCCCCTGGAATGGGCAGCACAGGAAAGGTCCTGGCAGGACCGAGCCGCAGGCGCTGCCGAGCGGTGCCGCCGCTGCTGCTGCTGTTGTTATTTTCCAAGAGGAAATATTTCGGGTCTGCCCTAACATTAGTGCAACATATCACTGCGGCTGCATTCCCTGCTGACTGCAGGCTGTTTGATGAGTAATTAGGAGACCTTCTCTTTAGTTTGTTTGACATATTTTACAAAACAGGCGAATCTGTTAAAAATTTGCTTGTTCATTTAAAAGGCAGAGTTCCTAAATGAAGCAGAGTATTTGCTAAATAGATATAATTTTAGGATGTGGGTTTGTTGTTTTTTTTTTTTTTTTCTGTTGTAACTTCAAACACAATAGGCTCTTTTTGCCTTCGAAAGGATTTTTTTTTGTTTCTGTGGAGAAGTAATTATTGTTTGTGCATCTGTGTAGCTTCACTCAGAGCTCATATAGAGAATATCTCTGTAATACTTAGAGATAAACATATCTAGACATACAGATCTCCATGTGTGTACTTAAGTTTGTTTATATTTTACACCCACATGTCAAAACTAGAATCATTAAGTACTTACTGGAAAGCAATAAACACAGCTCTCTTTCCTCTGCCCAGATCAAAGGTGAACACTTTTTGCTTCATTTGCCATTAAAACATCTTTAGCAAAGAAACCTCAGAGAAAATATTAAATATTCTTAGATATTCTGGCACTCATCTGCTAAATACAATTTGAAGATCTTCTGCTGCTTCAGATTGCATGATTTCAGTGGTGATTTAACTTTCCTAACTATAGCAGGGTTGTGTAATTAAAAAGTTTAATTTTTCTTGATTTGAAAGCATTTGGAGTTTTTTTAAACAAAAATATTATTTTCTTCATTTTAACTGTGCAAAGAAGTGACACCTCTCACCACCCTTAATTTCAAGCAATGTTGCTTCTTGCAGTGTTCAAAATTAGAAATGCAAAATTAGACATTCAAAAATAGAAATATAACTGCTCTCAATTTATATAATGTCCAAAAAAAACCCACTGGTATTTAAAGCCAAGCAATCCTACTGACCCAAAGGTTAAAGTTGTCCCCAAAAAAGCAGTGCTGGAATAAGGCTATGCTGGCTGAGATTAAAATCCTTTAGTGCTGCAAAATGTGAGCGCAGGGATGATTTAAAAGCCCCGTACTTTTCTAGTCAGCTCCACTTATTGCTTCAGGCTGAGCATTTTGTTTTTCTTTTTTTTTCCCCCTTTTTTTTTATTCCTCCTTTCTTTTATTATTATTGTTTTTTTCTTTTCCAGTGAACACTCCATTGCTTATTTAGGGGAAGCATCTCATTCATCTGTGCCTGCTTCTTGCCGAGACTTTTTCCTGCTGGAGAATTACTGCCTGGCACATCAAGAGGCTGCAAATTATATAAGGGCTGTGTTTAACTTGCAGCCAGATTGCCATTGTCGGGAGGGTCCGTGTCTTTTAGCTAAACTGCCTTTTTCTGCAGGAATTTCAGATGTCTGTAATTGCTGCTCCTTTCAGCACAGCTTAAGGTATCAATATCAACTCGATTTGAATATCATAAGTGGGAAGTTGCTCTAAGCAAAACAAAAACATGTCAGTTGCCCAGGTGACATTTTGTAGCAAACAAGGAAATCACAACTCCAGGAAGTGTTGTATTTTATGCCAACAACAATATGACAGTTTTCTCTGTAAAGAAAACATGACACTTTTCCAAATATCAGAGGATGCCTCCGCTGCTCAAGGGATTCCTGTACTGTCACTGAAATGGAAGGTCACAGGCTGGTTTCATGATTTCTATAGTTTCAAAATGTTGTGGTGGAGCGTTTGCACGCTAAATGCTGTAGGCTAAGGGAAATCTTTCCCTTCATCTCTGAAAGAAGTGACAGCAAGAAAAAGGTCCTACTTTGACAGCAGTAACCTCTAGGTCTAGAGGTTCTGCCCCAAGCAACTCTGAAGTAAAATTACCTATGTTAATGTGTTGTCCTCGCTGTCATGCAGCCACACGTGTGCAAAGCGTGGCCCAAGGGGCCAGTGTGCAACCAGGGGCTGTGTGGGACCTCTGAAAATCCTCCTGTCCCCTCCCTACCTGGCCTTGGACGGAATAAAGACCGGAAAGTTTCTGCAAATTATTTCTTTTAAGAGGTGGGGTTTCCACTTTGACTTCAATACCTACTTGCTATGTGGGTACCTGATTCTTGGAGTTTAAATAAACTGACTTTTGCTTTAAGCTGGGGAAAAAAAGTTTTGACTTCAAGGCTATGGGCAGGATCAAAACACATTTGTTTCCAGCCTTCCTCTTTTATTTTTTTTTTTATTCTTCCCTCTCCCCCTTAAAAAAACACACCTTAGTCTATAGATTATATACTTCCTGCTGCCCTTTTTATAAGCAATAAGAATTTAATAACTGAGGGCAACTCTATAGTAATATTTATATGGGTCAAGTGGCTTAAAAGTATGCAATAAATGTAAAGTTATGAACCACATTGCCCCTTTTTAAATAATGCAGCTAGCACCAAGATATTATGTTTCATATTCTGGAAAAAGGTGTTTTAGCCTAGGCTTTAGGAGTACACCAGACATGAAAAGTTATACTGATCCCATAATAAAGTCACTGCCTGCTTAATATGGTGTGTTATGTAGAGCTCCAGATCTTAATAGCAGACCACAGCAAGAACGTCCCAGATGATATCAACAAAACCTTCGCTTTCTCATTAGCAATCAGCAAATTCTCCTGGTGGCTGCTGGTTTCAAATAAGGGCAAGTGCCTCAATTCCGAGTGGGAAGCCCAATAGGATAATAGAAATAATGCAGTCTAATCAGCACACGAGATCCCCCTGCCAGGGCAGGCACTGCTGGGCTGGGTGATTCCCCTTCTGCAGCTTTCAACAGCCCTGCCAGTCCTGAGGAGCAGCATCCATGGGATGGAGGGAGGGGAGAGCTGGAAAATCCTCCTCATGCATCCCCACCATCACCCCTCTGTTGCAATAACATAAATAAGAGGGGTTATGAATAAGAGGGGTTTGAGGATGTTTGTATAAAAATTAAATGTCAAAAATCCCCTTGCAGTCGTTGCTGTGAACACCTAAAGAAAAGCTGCACTGCTTTCTGTGTTTATAAAAGACACCTACATCTGCGTGGGGAGGGGGGTCACAAATTGTGTTAATAAAAACATTTGTCATCACACCCAAATGCCCATTCCTTTGTTGGCCAGCATACT
Organism: Catharus ustulatus; assembly: GCF_009819885.2. Classification (NCBI taxonomy): domain Eukaryota; kingdom Metazoa; phylum Chordata; class Aves; order Passeriformes; family Turdidae; genus Catharus; species Catharus ustulatus. Next base: position 1,960,976 of record NC_046228.1, on the reverse strand, counting down.
GCTGGTATCTGCACCAGAGCTGCTACCTGCACTGGTATTTTTATTCCTTATTGCTGTTGGATTTAAACAGACTTTGTGTTTGGACTCACACTTGCAGCAGGGCATTATTAAGAGTGGGGACAAGCATTGCTCTTGGCCATTCTGATGGAAGTGTGAAGGACACACCATCCTCCTGCTCCTGCAGCCTAAATAATCCATGGCTATGCTTGGGGAAATGAAGAACAGTTTTAGTTTTTGCACTCATTTTCTAATTGTAAGGGCTTTTTCCCCTCACATTTTCCCTTGTGGTATTCACGTGCTCTTAGAATATCCTGATTTCTATTGAAGAACGATTTTTATGCTCTTGTTCAGTGCTGGTTAAAAATTAAGCCTGCAAATGTGGCTGGTGCCATGCAAGGAAATGCAAGTCTAAGCTGCAGCAGTGTAAACAAAAAAGTGTTTTAAGAGGTGCTTAACTGTGTTTTGAACCCTGATTAAGCCTAAGGTTACTCAGTGTTTATATGTGCATTCGCAGTGCACTGGGAAAATTCAGTGTTTAATGGTTCCTGTGCTGATCTTTTGTTAGAGCCCTGGGCTGTGGTGCCCGAGAGCAGCGATTACTGGCCAGATTAAAAACCACAAACTCCTTCTAATTCCGAGTTTTGTCCAACTTTATTCCTGCTGATGTGAAGCAGGGCTCTGTATATCTCTTAGGGTTTGGGATTTTAAAAACTGACACCACAAGTCAGTCCCCTGAGCTTTTATTTAGCTGATTTAGTGTGGTAAGGTAGGTTGTTTTGGACACATCAAATGGAATAGTTTCCATCCATCTGTGGGTCTCATTATGGTTCTCAGGTCTGATTTTTTTTTTTTGTTTTGTTTAATAACCATGAGATGGTAAATGCACAAGGAGGGTACCCCTAAAGGACAAAGGCTCCAAAAAAAAGGGTGATAACTTAGGGAGGTGAGGCAACAGCACAAAGCTGCATTTCCAACTTCTCTGCACTATTCTGAATTCTGTGAATGACCTTGCTGAGTACTTCATTCTCCTAAAATAACGAGCAGGTCAATACCAGTCCTGCTTGTGTGATAAAACACAGTAATTGCTGACCAGGACATGTCCACAAAGGAGCCAGGAGAGCTGATCTGGGGGAGAGAGGACGTTTTCACCAGCAGGGTCAGGAGATCCTGACAGTTCAGGACAGTCCATGGCAGGGAAAGACAAGACATGTCCAGGCAGACTGAAAAAACAAACTGATGGATGAGGGTGACGTGACCAAAGGGAAAACTGCGCTGGCAAATAAATGCATATTTACTGAAAGAAAACCTCTTGTTTATGAGGAGTGAGAGGTGAAATAGAGACTACTGATGGTAAATGGCACGATTATGGTGCTCAAGTGAGAGGGAAAAAGGGACTTTGGGAGAAATGTAGGCCCTGCAACATCTAAGCACCAGCTACCTGCACCTCCACGGAGGTTAGAAATTTGGGGAAGGTTTCTGGTGTCAAAGCAATGAGGCTGTGGAGCAGACTCCATATGTGGGTAACGATGTGAAAAACCACTAACGGCTCCTAAAGCAGAGCCTGGTGACAGAGGATTAGAGGACACCTTGTCTGCACTGCAAAGGGCCTGGGTGGGAAGACCCAAAGAGCCTCATCCAGTCCAGTTTAATGGAAACACCCTGGAAAATGGAAACACTGAGGCACACCTAGCTCAGAATGTCTAAAATTCCATTTTTAATTGTTTTTATTGCATGGTTTTAATCCGTGCAGATTCCAGGGATGGGGAGCACTTGGCCACCCTGCAGTGTGGGAGGGCACCTTGCAGGATGTGCTGCAGTAACAGGGGCAGGGGTTTTTTACCCAAAAAAAGAGGTTTTGGAGTGATTTCAACAATGCTGGTGTGCTACAGAAGAGTTCAGAGATTGAGGAGGGGCAAGAGGAGGATGTTCTGGGCTCAAGTTGAGCAGATTCACAGGGCCACTGAGGTGATGCCACCTCTCTGTGTCTTACTCTGTAGGAACAAGAGACAGATTGAAACCAGAAAAGAAGCATAAAAAGAGAGAAAACAAAGTAGAGAAAGGTGAATATTAAGATATTAGGCAGCAATTCAATCCTGGTTGAGGAGCTGTGGATCCCCTGGATCCCTGGCAGTGTCCAAGATCAGGTTGGACAGGGCTTGGAGCACCCTGGGACAGTGGGAGATGTCCCTGCCATGACAAGGGTGGAATGGGGTGAGTTTTAATTTCCCTTCCAACCCAAACCAGTAAGCCTTGCCTAAGCTTTCAAGATACCAAATTTGCCTTCCTGCAGCCTGGGGATGCTCTGGAAGTGGCATGGGAGTGCCTAGGGAGTGTCATGTGCATCGTGGCTTCCATTGCATCCCACATGTGGGAATGGCAGCCTGCAGTCCTGGAAACCTTGTGTGTGTGCAGCTTCTCTGCTCGCCTGACAAGGGATCATTAGTAACTCGCTGATGTCTCTCTCTGTTTGTTCTACTTCACGAGACACTTCCCCAACTAATTTAGAACAAAGCTTGGTGTTTACTTGGCTTCACAGAGTGACACTCTTTCCCCCCCAAGATCGCTGCAAAGTCTTGGCAAAGAATATTTACATAAACAGGTTTCAACTTCATCGAGAACAGGTCGGGAAAGGAGGGCAAATCCAAGTGGAAGGGAAATAAAGCAGAGCAAGAGGCAGAGTAGCTGATCTCTCATTCAGGGCTGCAAAAGAAGGACTTTGAATGTTTGCAGGGCTGGTGTTGAGAGAGTCACACAGTTACCTGAGACCCCAAAAACTCCTGGAAATGTGGAGGAAGAGCTGTGGGGAGCGGTGGAGGAAGCCTTTGAAACCTAGAAACGATGAAATCCTGATTGTTAGCAACCTCTCAGGGTCCGGGGGATAAAACCTGTAGGACAACTTCCCAGTGGAAGGAAGGGAGAGGGCAGCAGCACCGCTGATCTCCCCACATGCCATCCCCACAACTTCACTCCCCAACTTTTTCCCAGCTTGAGGGAAAGGTGGTTCCACTTCAGCAGCCATTCCAGGAGCCCAGCTTGTGTGGACAGAAAGAAAAGAAATCACTTTATGGGAAGCGGATGGGTCCGGTATGTAAATAAAAGCCACTCGCATCCTCATTATGGGGGCTCTTTTGAATAAATGTTAGCCTTTAAGTGCCAGCTGTCACTCTATGCATGGCCTCCCTTCTTACAACTAACCTCTCTGTCACCTCGCCTTGTCTCCCTAACTTGTCCTATTATGCAGTACCAAGCTGAGTCATTGTTTCAAGCAGGAGGTGACATGTTAATAGCTTAATAATAGTATAATCTCGCAAATAATAATATGCTGTCACACTGTCTGAAGCACAATGTTTACAGGAGAAGTGGTAATGTATGATGACAGTAATTTGAATAAAAATGAATTTACTGCTCTTGTCTCATTTGCAGTAAATTTTCGCATCTTTCATGCACAACTGGTGCTCCATGACCTCTTTCATTATTGTGTTCTCAGTGGCTGCTGCCTGCTTTAAAGTGAAAGGCAGGCAAATGAAACAGAAACCTGCAGCTTAATAAGGGGTCTCCAGAAAAGAGTTTGAGGCAGTTTCTGGAAATCTCACTTTGTTTCCGAAGCCGAGGTGGTGCTGGCCAGACTGTTTAATTAAAGCAAGCTGGAGGTGCCCACTGAAAAGCAGGCACGAGCTGATACCATTCTGGATTGGCAATTTGCAAAATAATCGTCGTGGAGTTGTGGCAGAGGGGGGAAAAGTGCTCGGAATACAGAGAGGATCGTTGGGGTTGGAATTTCAGTTTTCACAGCTTAGGGAAAAGCTGATTTTTAAAATGCTCTGGGTGCTTGATGTGGAGAAAAGCAGTCCTTGAGTTAATTGTAAATGCGTGGTGGTGTGATAATGGACTGGTAAAACTTTAAGATTACTGCAGAATACATCAAATATTTGGTTCTGAGTGGTTTCTGCTTTGCCCTGTGCTGTACTGTAAAATTCTGCTGTTTCCATGTCTGGTACAGACCAGGACTGCTGGTATTATCCTGACAAATAAATAGGGAATGTACTCTGTATCAAAACTGCCTTTGGAAAATCTAAATTCCTAGGACAGTTCTATTTCTCTAAAAGAAAAAAGAACTTATTACGTGATGTGGTTCATTTGATGAAAAAGAAGAAAGTTTACAACTCACAACTGATATGCCTGGACTAAATTTAGTTTGATGGAATGAGGACAACTAATTGAAACTTGCTGGGACTCAAAACACTGCACAGGACAGATTCTCCCCAAAACTGCTGGGTTTTATGTATATTTAAGTGAATGTATAGGAGTTAAAAAATGTGGTTTACATGACCTGGTTCACAGATTGACACAATTAAGACCCTGGTTTACCTCCCTGTCCTTATATGTACAAATGCAGTTATGCATTTTTTTTCATTACTTGTACTATACCTGACAAATACAATGTTTTCCTCTAAATTGAAACTTTAGCAGTGTTAGGGGTTTTTTTGGGGAATAGCACTGCTGCTGCTTTTCTGATCCTGCTGCAGGAACTGGGAGCTGAGCTGGAGGCCAGCCTCACTGATTGACCCCGTCAGGTGGGGAAATCCAGTAGGAAAAGGACACACTTGGTGATGGATTACCATAAAACAGAGCTTGCTGTATTTTTGAATCTGAGTTTTTAAGAGGGGCAAAAATTAGTCTTCAGTATCCCAGCTTTGCACACTGCTGCTAAAGGCTGAGCTCTTTCCTTCAGCTGTTTTTGAAAATAAAACATTGATTTAAGTAATTCAAAACTGGTTTCAAATCTGACCCCATGGCAGGGCATTGGATCTGGATGTTCTTCAAGGTCCCTTCCAACCCAAACATCCAGTGATTCCATGATTCTGTGAAGGGAGTGCAGCTGATGGGTTTCATAACCACCTTGCAAGGCTGAGATTGTTTTTGAACTGAATTTTCCATTTTTTTTCACGTGAAAAGTGCAAGAGGCTTCAGTGGGATTGCTCAGAATTGCCAGGGCTGGATGACCCCCTCCAGGTAACTGCATTAAAATAAATTGTTTTGCTGAAAAGATTTTTCTGTTGGAAAATATTTTTGCTTAAAAATAATTTATGTTTTCCCAGTGTACTTTTAACCATTTTCTTCATTTTGGAAATCCCAGTTCTGTGCACCAAAAATCAAGACACTTGTGACATTACAGAACTAAATAATGATTAATGGAGATTATGTGCAAAAGGGTATAAAAGAACACAGCAACAAAGCCTCTCTTTGGCTGATGGAGTTTATTTCATGTATATAAAAGATCTCTTTCCTCTGAATCACTGATGTTCAAGGGGATATTGACACTTCTATGTCCTGCTTGAAACTCAAAGGTCCTTTTTGTTGCCACCTTTTAATTATTTAAATGTAGGCGAATCTGATTAAAGCTCTTAATTAGATGTATTTAAGATTGGCAAATATGTCACTATCCTGAACAGCCAATGTCATCCACTGATGTGTGTCAGTTATTTGCGAAATTGCAAGAAAGTTTCTTGGGGACAGAAAAAAAACAAACAAAAAACAAACCACCAAAAAAACCCCCAAATAATGTGTTTGTGGATATAAATAATGGGTGGACCTGATTTTCGTGGCATGAAAGTCAAGTGGAGTTTTTAATTGACTCCAACAGGCGCTGGATCAGGGCTGTGGGGTGTTTGGTGCTCAGTTACAAGTTAGTGCTCTCTCTAATCACCTTGTTCTCTAAAGGAAATAGATACTAAACAGGAACCATCTGGTAATACATTCTGTACCTCTTAATTACGATGTTTTGAGTGGCACCTAAATAAATTTCATTTACAAGCACATGACTGCTTGTCAAAAGCTCTGTTGATAATTTTATTATTGTAGTTTACCTTCTCGCTTAATGACCCCGGCCCAGTAAAGTCAAGAATATTCAGCTCCATTGCAATTAAAAAAAAAAAAGTGATTGTCTCAAAAATAGAAAGACACAAACTCCATCTCTCATGGTGTGTTTCTGATTATTCGCAAATGTTTGGAATACACATGACATGGGGATGGATCTGCAATAAAAATTATCAAAATTCTGATTTCTTGGTAGAGAGGAGAAGCTGAGGCAGGTCTGGAGAGAGCCTGGGATGGTTGTAAAGCTCTCGTGTTATTTTATGATCTCTATGTTCCTGTGTAGATGTACTGTAGCATTTAGACAATTTTCTCTTTGTTAGCTGCAGGAAAAGATCAATATTATAAAGAAGTTGAGTGACTCTGTGAATTACTCTCCTGCGTTTTCACCCCGGGAAGCGAGGATTTAAATCCTGTCCCTGGTTTGGAGGCTGAACCACAAACCCAGTTCCAAGACCACTGTGGAGCCACCCCTAAATTTGGAGGTTTCCAGTTTGGGGTTGCTGCCTATCCATGGCTAGAGCTGAAAATGGCTTTTCTGATGTCTTAGTAATCTCTGGTGGAAATCAGTCTGCATTGCAAAATCAACGTATAACGAGGCAGGACGATTAGCAGCCTCCTTTGGAGAAAAACCTGGGGCAGCACTGGGATGGAGCAATGCCCACAGAAGGTGCCAGCTCGGTGCTCCCCCTGCCCTGGCACCCTGGATTTCACAGAAGGGTTTTTTGGGGTGCAGGGAAAGATTTTCTCATCCCATGACATGTAATAGTGGCACATCCTCTCACCAGGGATGAGCAGCTTCCTGCACAGCAAATCCTCATCTGTCTACATTCAGTAATCGTTGGAGACAAAACAAATTACAAATAATGTGCAGATTTTGCTAAGTTTCACTGGGAAACTGCTAATTCAGCTTTGTGTTCGAAAGTCTTTTTGAAATAACAAGTTGGAGGAGACAAAAATCCTAGGAGGACAGGCACAAGGGAGGTTTCTGGGAAAACAGGAGGAGTGTGGCACCTGGAGGGGTTTTTGTCCAGTTCTTTGGGATGAGCTGCCCATGGGAAAACATAGAGGCATAAAAAGTAAAATAACCTTACTTCTAAATTCATGGCAAATTAAAAAAGGAATCCTACTGCTCTCAGCAGGGTCCTTTATTCCTTTTTAGTTGCAGTTGATGGTTTTTCTCTTCTTAAAATAATTTTGTCTCCAGGTCTCAATCTTGATGTAGAAACTTCAGGAAACAGATAAGCTTTCAAATATTTTTTTAATCAATGCTTTGGCGAGCTGGAGTTGAAATAACATTTAAATTCAGAGAGATGCTGGTGAATTAGAGAGGATGATCATCGCCAGGTGGGTTTGTAAGTCGGGTTTGAGGCAACTGAGCTGCCTGAGCAGGAGAGGGAATTCACAGTACACAGCAAACTGTTATCCCCTACAATATAATATCTGGATTTGAAGTTGATATTTAAAGAGGGCACTTGCTTTACTTATGAGATTAAAGGCAAATGCTCTCTTTTAAAAATGAAGTCATGCTGTGTTTTGCACCTTTTGACACTTATTAACTCAGGTCATTAAAAGGAGGCTAATTAAAAAAGAATGTAAAACAAAAGAGTCATTTGTCTATCGCCGAGCTCGGTTCTTCATGTGCGCTGGCTGGAGGCACTCTGCGTTTAAACCTTGGGTACAGAAAGCACTGGGAGCCACTGGGGCATGCTTGGAGCTTGTCATGGCTTTTGGCGAGCCTGTGGTCCGGCTCATTATGCACCTCATAAAGGAGAGAAGTCATTGTCATCAAAATTAGCTGAAGCTGGAATTTACATTCATGGAAATTTTGGTATCGCCACCGTCCTCTGGGGCTGGACGATAAAGGAAAGCTTTTACCAGCTGCAGTTAAAGGAAGTGAAGTTCAATAAATGCTTAGTGCTTCGTTAAGGCGTTTCCAAGCTGAGCTTTGTGCACGTGAGATTTTACAGCTGATGAGAATTTGGGACAAACAGCCCGTGAAGTTCACTGGTTCTGGTGTGGGAGATGTGCTCAGCACATCCCAACCCGGCTTGAAAAGAGACCAGCCTCTTGAAACCCCTAAGACACTCCTGTTCTTCCAAAGGGACACTTTGCTAGAAGGCACCTGCTCTCCTATCAGGTTCAAAAGTTGTTGTTTTTTTTTTTTTGGAATGAACTCTTCTGATGCTCATGAGTGAGTCCTTCCAAGGAATCCCAAGGGGGTATGGACAGATCTGTACAGTACCTTTACTACAAGTGTGTGTTATGTTGTTCCTGAGGCTCATCCAAGCTGAAGCTGACTGGAGATATTTTGAGGGCAGGAGTTTTTCTGGGAGGGTTTTACACCCTGTTAACTCTACAGAGACAGCCATTAAGACCAGCTGCCCCTGGAGGACTCCCACCTCTCCCCAAGCAGATTCAGGCGATGGCTTGGGGCTGGTTCAGCCGTGATGCTGCAGGTCCAAAACTGTAAAGATATTTATGGAAACATCTCCTGCAGGGTTTCAATCCCTTCCCACAGCTATGGGCCTTGCTCAGAGCATGGAGTCAATCAGCAAACATTTCTAGAGAGAGGTCTCCTAACAAAAGTGCGTTCCTCTGAAGATCCAAGATTTGTGGGTTGGAATCGATTTCCACCGCTGTTTTTTAAAGCCTCCCCAATCTCTCCCTACACAGATGACCGTAAATTCAGTCCAGAGCCTTGATTCACAAGGTATTTAAACAGATGCTCTTATTTAAACATAAATCCTATCATAAACTTCAAATTTATGCTTACATGATATCCTGACTTAGGGTCTTAGAGCTGGAAAACACAAAGGGATTAATGAACTTAAGGAAAAGGTTAGGA